>NC_060196.1:62081748-62139248 GCF_021184085.1 Oncorhynchus gorbuscha
TATTTCGAAAATGTATTTTCTTAAAATGTGATTTTAATCATAACCCTAACCTAATCATAACCCCACTCTAAATCTTATGTCCGAATCCTATCCTAAAATAAAAAGCTTTTTTGTTTTCAGTATTTTTTTTAAATGACATGGCCAATTTTAGACTTTGTGGATGTGGTAACTAGTGGAAACCGTTGTGCCTGTTGCTCACACGCGTATCTGCCCTCTCATTGGATATAATGCTCCCACGTGATCTTGCTTCCTCCCGACTGCCTTCCATTTTTTGAATACATGTATTTTCATCGTTAGAGGGGCCACTGCAGTATCTGGTCAATATAATGGATCATCTCTGGTGTAGGCTAGAGGTGTACTCGGCTAACTCAGTGCTGCCCTCTAGTGATGACAAAGAAATCTACAAGATAGAGACATATTTACAAAGACCCACAAAGAATTCGAAAACAAATCCAATTTGGATAAACTCTCATATCTACTGTGTGAAATACCACAGTGTGACAGCACAGCAGCAAGATTTGTGACCTGTTGCCTCAAGAAAAGGGCAACCAGTGAAGAACAAACACCATTGTAAATACAACCTATATTTATTTATTTTTATTTTCCCTTTTATACCTATTTACACATCATTAGAACACTGTATACAGACATAATATGACATTTGACATTTTGGAATTTAATGTAGGTGTATTGTTTACTGTTCATTTTGTATTGTTTATTTTACTTTTCTTTAATACCTATTTTACTTGCTTACATGATGTGATTGGCTCAGCGCCTCTTAGCCGCGCCCTAATATTTCTCTCGTCTCTCATTGGCCGAATCTTGTGTCTGTCACACAGAATCTAGAAACGCGGAAATGGGGCGGTGGTCGTTGGGTTGTCACGAGTTACCACAGCCACAAAGTGTTACACTCTGCCTATTTCTACAATTATCTTATAAAATTTATGATTTTTAAACCTAAAAATACGACAATCCACAAACATTGAATTAAGACCAAAATGCTCGGTTTTCTTTTTTTTAATGAATATTTCCCATAGGCAATTTTGTCTTTGTTGCTATAGTAACTAGTGAAAAGCATGATCATGCCGTGTATAGGGAACATGTGAGTATCATGGAGTCGCCGAAACCTATGGATGTTACATTGAGCTGAATATGATTGACTATCATCCAATATGCTGTAATAGTAATTTTCAATCCCAATGATGATAACAATCACTATAGCTTTCGCCAATTCTCCCTAGGTTGTAAAGCTAGGGTTAATAAGAATTTTGTAGCGCCACCTTTTGCTGCGATTACAGCTGTAAGTCGCTTGGGGTATGTCTATCAGTTTTGCACATCGAGAGACTGATTTTTTTCCCATTCCTCCTTGCAAAACAGCTCGAGCTCAGTAAATATATAATATATGCCATTTAGCAGACGCTTTTATCTAAAGCGACTTACAGTCATGTGTGCATACATTCTACGTATGGGTGGTCCCGGGAATCGGACCCACTACCCTGGCGTTACAAGCACCATGCTCTACCAACTGAGCTACAGAAGGACCATACAGTGAGGTTGGATGGAGAGCATTTGTGAACAGCAGTTTTCAGTTCTTTCCACAGTTTCTCGATTGGATTCAGGTCTGGACTTTGACTTGGCCATTCTAATTATTTTTTAACCATTCCATTGTAGATTTTGCTTTATGTTTTGGATCATTGTCTTGTTGGAAGACAAATCTCCGTCCCAGTCTCAGGTCTTTTGCAGACTCCATCAGGTTTTCTTCCAGAATGGTCCTGTATTTGGCTCCATCCATCTTCCCATCAATTTTAAACATCTTCCCTGTCCCTGCTGAAGAAAAGCAGGCCCAAACCATGATGCTGCCACCACCATGTTTGACAGTGGGGATGGTGTGTTCAGGGTGATGCGCTGTGTTGCTTTTACGCCAAACATAACGTTTTGCATTGTTGCCAAAAAGTTCAATTTTGGTGTGTCTCCCAGGTGGCTTGTGGCAAACTTTAAACGACACTTTTTATGGATATCTTTAAGAAATGGCTTTCTTCTTGCCACTCTTCCATAAAGGCCAGATTTGTGCAATATACGACTGATTGTTGTCCTATGGACAGAGTCTCCCACCTCAGCTGTAGATCTCTGCAGTTCATCCAGAGTGATCATGGGCCTCTTGGCTGCATCTCTGATCAGTCTTCTCCTTGTATGAGCTGAAAGTTTAGAGGGACGGCCAGGTCTTGGTAGATTTGCAGTGGTCTGATACTCCTTCCATTTCAATATTATCGCTTGCACAGTGCTCCTTGGGATGTTTAAAGCTTGGGAAATCTTTTTGTATCCAAATCCAGCTTTAAACTTCTTCACAACAGTATCTCGGACCTGCCTGGTGTGTTCCTTGTTCTTCATGATGCTCTCTGCGCTTTTAACGGACCTCTGAGACTATCACAGTGCAGGTGCATTTATACGGAGACTTGATTACACACAGGTGGATTGTATTTATCATCATTAGTCATTTAGGTCAACATTGGATCATTCAGAGATCCTCACTGAACTTATGGAGAGAGTTTGCTGCACTGAAAGTAAAGGGGCTGAATAATTTTGCACGCCCAATTTTTCAGTTTTTGATTTGTTAAAAAAGTTTGAAATATCCAATAAATGTCGTTCCACTTCATGATTGTGTCCCACTTGTTGATTCTTCACAAAAAAATACAGTTTTATATCTTTATGTTTGAAGCCTGAAATGTGGCAAAAGGTCGCAAAGTTCAAGGGGGCCGAATACTTTCGCAAGGCACTGTATCTATATCTATATATCCTATATCTATATATCCTATAGCTATATCTATATATCCTATATCTATATATTCTATATATTCTATCTATATATCTATATATTCCATGTATCCCTATATATCTATATATCCTATATCTATATATCTATATATCCTATATCCTATATCTATATATGCTATATATATATCTATATATTCCATATATATATATCCATATATCCCTATATATATCTATATATCCTATATCTATATATCCTATATCTATATATTCTATCTATATATCTATATATTCCATGTATCCCTATATATCTATATATCCTATATCTATATATGCTATATATATATTCCATATGTATATATTCTATCTATATATCCATATATCCCTATATATATCTATATATCCTATATCTATATCTATATATCCTATATATATATTCTATCTATATATCTATATATTCCATGTATCCCTATATATCTATATATCCTATATCTATATATTCCATGTATCCCTATATATCTATATCTATATATTCTATCTATATATCTATATATCATATATCTATATATCCTATATCTATATATGCTATATCTATATATATATCCTATATCTATATATTCTATCTATATATTCCATGTATCCCTATATATCTATATCTATATATTATATATATTCTATCTATATATTCCATGTATCCCTATATATCTATATCTATATATCCTATATCTATATATTCCATGTATCCCTATATATCTATATCTATATATCCTATATCTATATATTCTATCTATATATTCCATGTATCCCTATATATTTATATCTATATATCCTATATCTATATATTCTATCTATATATCTATACATTCCATGTATCCCTATATATCTATATATCATATATCTATATATCCTATATCTATATATGCTATATCTATATATATATATATATCCTATATCTATATATTCTATCTATATATACCATGTATCCCTATATATCTATATATCTATATATCCTATATCTATATATGTATCCCTATATACCTATATCTATATATCCTATACCTATATCTATATATCCTATACCTATATCTATATATCCTATACCTATACCTATATATCCTATACCTATATCTATATATCCTATATCTATATATCCTATACCTATATCTATATATCATATACCTATATATCCTATACCTATATCTATATATTGTAACTGCGTTAGTCTGTTGAATGAAGAAAGTCGGACCGAAATGCAGCGTGTAGGTTACTCATGACTTTAATGAAAGAAATAGCGGTACATGAAATAACTGATACTAAATACAAAAACAACAGAACGGAACGTGAAACTAATTACAGCCTATCTGGTGACTACAACACAAAGACAGGAACAAACACCCACGAAATACAAAGCGAAACTGAGGCTGCCTAAATACGGTTCCCAATCGGAGACAACGATAAGCACCTGACTCCAATTGAGAATCGCCTCAGGCAGCCAAGCCTATACAACACCCCTAATTAGCCGCGATCCCAAATACTACAAACCCAAATACGAAAAACAACATATAAACCCATGTCACACCCTGGCCTACCCAAACATATAACAAAAACACAAAATACAATGACCAAGGCGTGACAGAACCCCCCCCTAAGGTGCGGACTCCGGGTGGGCGTCTGTCCATGGTGGCGGTTCTGGCTCGGGACGTGGACCCACTCCATAAATGTCCTATTTCCTCCCCTTCGCGTCCTGGGATAATCCACCTTCTCCGCCGACCATGGCCTAATAGTCCTCACCCAGATCCCCACATAACTGAGGGGCAGCTCGGGACAGAGGGGCAGCTCGGGACAGAGGGGCATCTCAGGACAGAGGGGCATCTCAGGACAGAGGGGCATCTCAGGACAGAGGGGCATCTCAGGACAAAGGGGCAGCTCAGGACAGAGGGGCAGCCCGGGACTGAGGGGCAGCCCGGGACAGAGGGGCAGCTCGGGACAGAGGCAGCCCAGGAAAGAGGGGAAGCACGGGACTGAGGGGAAGCCCGGGACTGAGGGGGATCCCGGTACTGAGAGGAAGCCCGGTACTGAGAGGAAGCCCGGTACTGAGAGGAAGCCCAGTACTGAGAGGAAGCCCAGTACTGAGAGGAAGCCCAGTACTGAGAGGAAGCCCAGTACTGAGATGAAGCTCAGGCAGGTAGTAGGCTCCGGTAAATCCTGGTTGTCGAGCAGATCTGGAAGAGACTGGTTGTCTGGGAGATCTGGAAGAGACTGGTTGTCTGGCGGCGCTGGGCAGACTGGGAGCACTGGCGGTGCTGGGCAGACTGGGAGCACTGGCGGTGCTGGGCAGACTGGGAGCACTGGCGGTGCTGGGCAGACTGGGAGCGCTGGGCAGACTGGGAGCACTGGCGGCGCTGGGCAGACTGGGAGCGCTGGGCAGACTGGGAGCACTGGCGGCGCTGGGCAGACTGGGAGCACTGGGCAGACTGGGGCGCTGGGCAGACTGGGAGCACTGGCGGCGCTGGGCAGACTGGCGGCGCCGGGCAGACTGGGAGCACTGGCGGCGCTGGGCAGACTGGGAGCACTGGCGGGGCTGGGCAGACGGGAGACTCCGGCAGCGCAGGAGAGGAGAAAAGCGCTGGCTGCGCTGAACAGGCGAGGCGCACTGGAGGCCTGGTGCGTGGTGCTGGAACTGGTGGTACTGGATCGAGGACACGCACAGGAAGCCTGGCGCGGGGAGCTGCTACCGGAGGACTGGTGTGTAGAGGTGGCTCTGGATAGACCGGACCGTGCAGGTGCACTGGAGCTCTTGAGCACCGAGCCTGCCCAAGCTTACCTGGCTCGATGCCCACTCTAGCCCGGCCAATAGGAAGGGCTGGTATGTGCCGCACCTGGCTCTGCACCCGCACTGGAAACCGTGCGTTCCATAGCATAACACGGTGCCTGCCCGGTCTCTCTAGCCCAACGGTGAGCACAGGGAGTTTGCGCAGGTCTCCTACCTGGCATAACTATTCTCCCTTCTAGCCACCCCCCCCCAATAATTTTTGGGGGCTGCTTTTCCGGCTTCCAACCGCGTCGCCGTGCTGCCTCCTCATACCTGCGCCTCTCCGCTTTATCCGCTTCTATTTCTTCCTTGGGACGGCGATATTCTCCAGGCTGAGCCCAGGGTCCTTTACCGTCTAATTCCTCCTCCCATGTCCAATTCTCCAAGTGGTGCAGCCTCTCCCACTGCAACTGCTCTTCACGATTAACAGGGAGAGTAGGCTCAGGTCTGACTCCTGACTCAGCCACTCTCTCTCTGCGCTCTCCCCTAATAAATATTTGGGGGTTACTTTCGGTATTCGCTCTGCGTCGCCGTGTTTTCCTTTTCGACTCCATTCGTCTATAGCCCTCTTCGCATTGCTGCAGGGAATCCCAGGCGGACTCCTGCACTCGCTCTGGGTCGGCCGCCCACCTGTCGATTTCTTCCCACATCGTATACTCCATGCCTCTACCGTCCATAACGTCCTCCTTTAGCTCCTGCCAGTATCTACTTCGTTGCCAGTACACGCTGCTCGGTCCGTGAGAGTGGTGGGTGTTTCTGTAAGGGCGTTCGTCTGTTGAATGAAGAAAGTCGGACCGAAATGCAGCGTGTTGGTTACTCATGACTTTAATGAAAGAAATAGCGGTACATGAAATAACTGATACTAAATACAAAAACAACAGAACGGAACGTGAAACTAATTACAGCCTATCTGGTGACTACAACACAGAGACAGGAACAAACACCCACGAAATACAAAGCGAAACTGAGGCTGCCTAAATACGGTTCCCAATCAGAGACAACGATAAGCACCTGACTCCAATTGAGAATCGCCTCAGGCAGCCAAGCCTATACAACACCCCTAATTAGCCGCGATCCCAAATACTACAAACCCCAATACGAAAAACAACATATAAACCCATGTCACACCCTGGCCTACCCAAACATATAACAAAAACACAAAATACAATGACCAAGGCGTGACATATATCCTATATCTATATATCCTATACCTATATCTCCGATATCTATATCTATCCTATATCTATATATTCTATCTATATATCTATATATAATGGATATATATATATATATTTATCCCTATATATCTATATATCCTATATCTATATATTCTATGTATCCCCAATGATTCCCTTTGCAGTGCACTCCTTTTGACCAGGACCAATAAGGATATGACAAATGATTGACATTAACTTTTACCTGTTGTTGTCTAGGTATCGTGTCATGTGACAAGTGTTACCTGAACTAATTGTGCCCAGGTGCATATTGTTAAAGGGTGTAGTTTTCCATCTATACAGGGATTAAAGTTCTCTCTCACTGTGACAGATTTCCGTCATATTAATTATTGCTGGTCATGACTTTTTACATGAAGTGGGAGGTTAACATGGCCCTGCAGACAATCGATCTGAGACTTAAATTTCAGTCATGGGATCTTTTTATTTTTTTATATATATATGTTTTGGAGTTGCTGGTGCGCGACAAGACAAGGATATCCCTACTGGCCAAACCCTTCCTAACCCGGACGACGCTCGGCCAATTGCGCGTCTCTCCATGGACCTCCCGGCTGCCACAGAGCTTGGGCTCGAACCCAGAGTCTCTGGTGGCACAGATGCACTGCGATGCAGTGCCTTAGACCGCTGCGCCACCCGGGAGGCCCGGAAGTCGGACATTTCCGAATTCCCAGCTGTTTTGAAGTGTGTGTGTGTGTGTGTGTGTGTGTGTGTGTGTGTGTGTGTGTGTGTGTGTGTGTGTGTGTGTGTGTGTGTGTGTGTGTGTGTGTGTGTGTGTGTGTGTGTGTGTGTGTGTACTTGTTTCAAACTTAGTGTACACATCCAATCACTTGCAGGTGCTGGGTAAAGAATAATAATAATAATCTTGAAATAAAGATAGCACCATTCATCTGTGTGCAGGTGTCTATCTGAGGTCACACCTGTCATCTGTATCAGGTCTCGTTAGTGTGTCCACCGATCTCTTGTTGTTTCATCAGGACATGGTGTATGTGGTGGAGGATGGTATGATCTCCCCTCTCTTTGAGGAGAGGGGGAGGCGCACGGGGGCCTGGCTGGGGGTCAACGGAGAGGCCATCTACTCCTCCAAACCCTGGAGGCTCCAGGGGGAGAACACCACCGTGCCAGTCTGGTAGGAGGCAATACAATACAGTCTGGTAAGAGGCAATACAATACAGTCTGGTAGGAGGCAATACAATACAGTCTGGTAGGAGGCAATACAATACAATACAGTCTGATAGGAGGCAATACAATACAATACAGTCTGATAGGAGGCAATACAATACAGTCTGGTAGGAGGCAATACAATACAATACAGTCTGGTAGGAGACAATACAATACAATACAGTCTGGTAGGAGACAATACAATGCAATACAGTCTGGTAGGAGACAATACAATACAGTCTGGTAGGAGACAATAAAATACAATCTGGTAGGAGGCAATACAATACAATCTGGTAGGAGGCAATACAATACAGTCTGGTAGGAGGCAATACAATACAATACAGTCTGGTAGGAGGCAATACAATGCAATACAGTCTGGTAGGAGACAATACAATGCAATACAGTCTGGTAGGAGACAATACAATACAATCTGGTAGGAGGCAATACAATACAGACTGGTAGGAGGCAATACAATACAATACAATACAAGTCTGGTAGGAGACAATACAATACAATACAATACAGTCTGGTAGAGAGGCAATACAATACAGACTGGTAGGAGGCAATACAATACAATACAGTCTGGTAGGAGGCAATACAATACAGTCTGGTAGGAGACAATACAATACAGTCTACAGACTGGTAGGAGGTAGGAGACAATACAATACAATACAGTCTGGTAGGAGGCAATACAATACAGTCTGGTAGGAGGCAATACAATACAGTCTGGTAGGAGACAATGCAATACAGTCTGGTAGGAGACAATACAATACAGTCTGGTAGGAGGCAATACAATACAATACAGTCTGGTAGGAGGCAATACAATACAGTCTGGTAGGAGACAATACAATACAGTCTGGTAGGAGACAATACAATACAATACAGTCTGGTAGGAGGCAATACAATACAGTCTGGTAGGAGGCAATACAATACAGTCTGGTAGGAGACAATGCAATACAGTCTGGTAGGAGACAATACAATACAGTCTGGTAGGAGGCAATACAATACAATACAGTCTGGTAGGAGGCAATACAATACAATACAGTCTGGTAGGAGGCAATACAATACAGTCTGGTAGGAGGCAATACAATACAGTCTGGTAGGAGGCAATACAATACAATACAGTCTGGTAGGAGGCAATACAATACAGTCTGGTAGGAGGCAATACAATACAATACAGTCTGGTAGGAGGCAACACAATACAGTCTGGTAGGAGGCAATACAATACAGACTGGTAGGAGGCAATACAATACAATACAGTCTGGTAGGAGGCAATACAATACAGTCTGGTAGGAGGCAATACAATACAGTCTGGTAGGAGGCAATACAATACAGTCTGGTAGGAGGCAATACAATACAATACAGTCTGGTAGGAGACAATACAATACAGTCTGGTAGGAGGCAATACAATACAGTCTGGTAGTCTGGTAGGCAATACAATACAGTCTAGGAGGTAGTCTGGTAGGCAATACAATACAGTCTGGTAGGAGGCAATACAATACAATACAGTCTGGTAGGAGGGCAATACAATACAATACAGTCTGGTAGGAGACAATACAATACAGTCTGGTAGGAGGCAATACAATACAGTCTGGTAGGAGGCAATACAATACAGTCTGGTAGGAGGCAATACAATACAATACAGTCTGGTAGGAGGCAATACAATACAATACAGTCTGGTAGGAGGCAATACAATACAGTCTGGTAGGAGACAATACAATACAGTCTGGTAGGAGACAATACAATACAATACAATACAATACAGTCTGGTAGGAGGCAATACAATACAATACAGACTGGTAGGAGCAATACAATACAATACAATACAATACAATACAATACAGTCTGGTAGGAGACAATACAATACAATACAGTCTGGTAGGAGACAATACAATACAGTCTGGTAGGAGGCAATACAATACAGTCTGGTAGGACAATACAATACAGTCTGGTAGGAGACAATACAATACAGTCTGGTAGGAGGCAATACAATACAATACAGTCTGGTAGGAGACAATACAATACAGTCTGGTAGGAGGCAATACAATACAATACAGTCTGGTAGGAGGCAATACACAATACAGTCTGGTAGGAGACAATACAATACAGTCTGGTACAATACAATACAATACAGTCTGGTAGGAGACAATACAATACAGTCTGGTAGGAGGCAATACAATACAGTCTGGTAGGAGGCAATACAATACAGTCTGGTAGGAGTCAATACAATACAGTCTGGTAGGAGACAATACAATACAGTCTGGTAGGAGGCAATACAATACAGTCTGGTAGGAGACAATACAATACAGTCTGGTAGGAGGCAATACAATACAGTCTGGTAGGAGACAATACAATACAATACAGTCTGGTAGGAGACAATACAATACAGTCTGGTAGGAGACAATACAATACAGTCTGGTAGGAGGCAATACAATACAATCCAGTCTGGTAGGAGGCAATACAATACAATACAGTCTGGTAGGAGGCAATACAATACAATACAGTCTGGTAGGAGGCAATACAATACAGTCTGGTAGGAGGCAATACAATACAATACAATACAGTCTGGTAGGAGACAATACAATACAGTCTGGTAGGAGGCAATACAATACAGTCTGGTAGGAGGCAATACAATACAGTCTGGTAGGAGGCAATACAATACAGTCTGGTACAATACAATACAGTCTGGTAGGAGGCAATACAATACAATACAGTCTGGTAGGAGACAATACAATACAGTCTGGTAGGAGGCAATACAATACAGTCTGGTAGGAGGCAATACAATACAGTCTGGTAGGATACAATACAGTCTGGTATACAATACAGTCAATACAGTCTAGGAGACAATACAATACAGTCTGGTAGGAGGCAATACAATACAGTCTGGTAGGAGGCAATACAATACAGTCTGTTAGGAGGAGACAATACAATACAATACAGACTGGTAGGAGGCAATACAATACAGTCTGGTAGGAGGCAATACAATACAGTCTGGTAGGAGGCAATACAATACAGTCTGGTAGGAGGCAATACAATACAGTCTGGTAGAAGGCAATACAATACAATACAGTCTGGTAGGAGGCAATACAATACAGTCTGGTAGGAGACAATACAATACAGTCTGGTATACAGTCTGGAGGCAATACAATACAATACAGTCTGGTAGGAGCAATACAATACAATACAATACAGTCTGGTAGGAGGCAATACAATACAATACAGTCTAGGAGGCAATACAATACAGTCTGGTAGGAGACAATACAAGTCTGGTAGGCAATACAATACAACAGTCTGGTAGGAGGCAATACAATACAGTCTGGTAGGAGGACAATACAATACAGTCTGGTAGGAGGCAATACAACAATACAGTCTGGTAGGAGGCAATACAATACAATACAGTCTGGTAGGAGACAATACAATACAATACAATACAGTCTGGTAGGAGGCAATACAATACAATACAGTCTGGTAGGAGACAATACAATACAGTCTGGTAGGAGACAATACAATACAGTCTGGTAGGAGGCAATACAATACAGTCTGGTAGGAGGCAATACAATACAGTCTGGTAGGAGACAATACAATACAATACAGTCTGGTAGGAGACAATACAATACAGTCTGGTAGGAGACAATACAATACAGTCTGGTAGGAGACAATACAATACAGTCTGGTAGGAGGCAATACAATACAGTCTGGTAGGAAGCAATACAATACAGTCTGGTAGGAGACAATACAATACAATACAATACAATACAGTCTGGTAGGAGACAATACAATACAGTCTGGTAGGAGACAATACAATACAATACAGTCTGGACAATACAATACAATACAGGTAGACAATACAATACAGTCTGGTGGTAGTCTGGTAGGAGCAATACAATACAATACAGTCTGGTAGGAGACAATACAATACAATACAGTCTGGTAGGAGACAATACAATACAATACAGTCTGGTAGGAGACAATACAATACAGTCTGGTAGGAGGCAATACAATACAATACAGTCAGACTGGTAGTCTGGAGGAGCAATACAATACAGTCTGGTAGGAGACACAGTCTGGTACAATACAATACAGTCTAGGAGACAATACAATACAATACAGTCTGGTAGGAGCAATACAATACAGTCTGCAATACAATACAGTTGGAGACAATACAATACAATACAGTCTGGTAGGAGACAATACAATACAATACAGTCTGGTAGGAGGCAATACAATACAATACAGTCTGGTAGGAGACAATACAATACAGTCTGGTAGGAGACAATACAATACAATACAGTCTGGTAGGAGGCAATACAATACAATACAGTCTGGCAATACAATACAGTCTGGTAGGCAATACAATACAATACAGTCTGGTAGGAGACAATACAATACAGTCTGGTAGGAGGCAATACAATACAGTCTGGTACAGGAAGCACAGTCTGGTACAATACAATACAATACAGTCTGGTAGGAGACAATACAATACAATACAGTCTGGTAGGAGACAATACAATACAGTCTGGTAGGAGACAATACAATACAATACAGTCTGGTAGGAGACAATACAATACAGTCTGGGCAATACAATACAGTCTGGAGGCAATACAATACAGTCTGGTAGGAGACAATACAATACAGTCTGGTAGGAGGCAATACAATACAGTCTGGTAGGAGACAATACAATACAGTCTGGTAGGAGACAATACAATACAGTCTGGTAGGAGGCAATACAATACAGTCTGGTAGGAAGCAATACAATACAATACAATACAGTCTGGTAGGAGACAATACAATACAATACAATACAGTCTGGTAGGAGGCAATACAATACAGTCTGGTAGGAGACAATGATGAACAGTCTGGTAGGGTGTGACAATACAATACAATACATGGGACCAGACTGGTTATACAGTCTGGTAGGGGTGATGGGACCAGACTGGTACAATACAATACAGTCTGGAGGGTGATGGGACCAGACTGGTTATAATGGAGGGTGATGGGACAATACAGACTGGTTATAATGGAGAGGTGAGGAGGACCAGACTGGTTATAATGGAGGGGTGATGGGACCAGACTGGTTATAATGGAGGGTGATGGGACCAGACTGGTTATAATGGAGGGTGATAGGGACCAGACTGGTTACAATACATGGAGGGTGATGGGACCAGACTGGTTATAATGGAGGCAATACAATACAGTCTGGATGGGCAATACAATACAGACTGGTTATAAGTCTGGACAATACAATACAGTCTGGAGGGGCAATACCAGACTGGTTATAATGGAGGGTCTGATAGGGACAATACAGTCTGGTTATAATAGGAGGGTGATGAGGACCAGACTGGTTGGAGGTTATACAGTCTGGTGGAGGCAATACAATACAATCTGGTTGAGTCTGGTGGGACCAGACTGGTTTATAATGGAGGGTCTGATGGGCAATACAATACCAGACTGGTAGGAGACAATACAATACAATCTGGTTGGATGAAGGGTGATGGGACCAGACTGGTTATAATGGAGGGTGATTGGACCAGACTGGTTATAATGGAGGGTGATGGGACCAGACTGGTTATAATGGAGGGTGATTGGACCAGACTGGTTATAATGGAGGGTGATGGGACCAGACTGAAATGCAGTAATGTCCTGAGGCATGATAACATTTCAGATGGTTATAATCGTTATCTGTCTGATGAGAAGGCTGTAGAAATAGTGCACCTAAAACAGCCTATATTTGGATTATGGATGAAAAATGACCTGGGAACTAAAACTTTGATTTCTTAACTTGACACATGAAATAATTGATCCAACTTCGACTGGTGTGAGGCGGCAGGGTAGCCTAGTGGTTAGAGCGTAACCGAAAGGTTGCAAGTTCAAATCCCTGAGCTGACAAGGTACAAATCTGTCGTTCTGCCCCTGAACAGGCAGTTAAACTCACTGTTCCTAGGCCGTCATTGAAAATAAGAATTTGTTCTTTACTGACTTGCCAAGTTAAGTAAAGGTAAAATAAAACAAAGTCAAGTTTCTTCTTCATTGTCATATCTTGAGTTCCTACAGACTGGGCTTTTACTGCCATCTAGTGGAGAACTGTCATCCTAAATCTTAAAACAAGTCATATGACTGTATATATCCTCACTAGCGATTCTGGGGGCAGTGCCCCTTTGACAACAATTTTGGACCCCCTTGTTGCCCCCTAAATGTGGAGTATGAAATCATTTTTACATTACTAATTTTTGCTATCGTTCTTTTTTTTTTTTTTTACATCCGTTATTAGACAATGTCAACGCGGAACACAAATTTAACCCACACATGTTCTAGAGGGACGGCTTTAGGCGGAACACAACAGTATAAACAATATGACAACAATAGCGTCTAATGTAACCGGCCCCAGCTTGCCCCCCAGTTGAAATGGTCTAGAACCACCACATGTCCTTCCATAGGTACACCTCGAAGAACAACACGGTCTATGCCATAGTGCTGGAATGGCCTTCCAAACTACTGTTCTACCTCGCAGCACCCAAAACCTCAGAGGATTATAATGTAAGTAAGGTGTATACGGGAGGTCAGGTGTATACAGGAGGTCAAATGTCAAATGTATAATAATAATAATAATAATAAGTACAGAGACCTTAAAACCAGTGTAATGTGTTCTCTGTTTGGTCTTGGTCAGTACCCTGCAGCATTCTGTATGTTTTGTAGTTGACCAATAGCTTTCTTGATTAGACCAGACAGAAGAGCATCACAGTAGTCAAGCCTGCTTGTAATAAATGCACGAATGAGTCTCTCTGTATCAGCCTGAGAGAGAAACGGCCGCAGCTTGGCAATGTTCCTCAGGTGGTAGAAAGCTATTTTCGGTCACATTCCTAATGTGTGATTCAAAAAATTCAGTTCAGAATCTAAAATAACACCTAGTTTTTTTGTTTTTTAATCTTTATTATATGCCATTTAGCAGACGCTTTTATCCAAAGCGACTTACAGTCATGTGTGCATACATTCTACGTATGGGTGGTCCTGGGGATCGAACCCACTACCCTGGCGTTACAAGCGCCATGCTCTACCAACTGAGCTACAGAAGGACCAGGACGCCAGGAGGTCAGGTGTATACAGGATGCTTTGAACATTAAATGAACACACACAAAAAAAGCTACGACTTTGAACTTTGAGGTTTCGGGGGGGGGGGGGAGGGGGGGGGTGACATTGAAGCTATGATTTTTTTTTAAAACTTTTTTTTTAGGGGGTTTGACACTTCTTTCAGACGGTAATTAAATGAGATGGGGAGACGGGCCAATGAACAAAAAGACATAAGTAGTAATGTTGGAAGCAGTGATTGATACATGTTCTCAAGTGGAAAGTGCAGGGAGTGTTACTTAAACATGTTTGATTGGATGTTTCTTTAACTAGGCAAGTCGGTCCAGCTCTTTATAACGTTTTATAAACTCAGAGGAGCACAGTCCTGAGGGGAGGTTCTTTAAAACATGCATCCAATCCCCTGGCTCCCTCACATAATCCGACCAATCACATGCGTCAATGTGCCGCGGTTCACAGCGCGGTGACAAGACAGGGAAATGATGGAGATGTTAAATCGCTTTTCTTAAAGCTCCACCCGGAACAGCTTTCAACACAAGTCATATGACCACAGTCATGTGATAGTTTACAGACCAGTATGATCTACATTTACTGCACATAACGAAATGGTAGTTTCCTCATAATGTTTTACAGTAGATTATGCCTGTGAACCGATATAAAACGTTGCGGGTTAGTTTGATTCTTGATATCACCGCGTGTAGACGCAGCAGAAAGACCGCGCCGTCCCGTTTCGCCCGGAATAAACTCATAGAACAACTACTTACGTATGATTATTCTATTAACATTGCAACCTTCACATTGATAAAGCCTCCTTTTTTTTGAACAGTGATGTTTGCTGAAGCAAACTGGGTATGTCACGTGTTCGTCGCGTTGCTGATAGCAATACCAGCAAGCGGAACGCGATACCAAGCGAACTGGGAGAGTTTGGACGCAAGACCGCTTCCTACGTGGTACGATGAAGCCAAGTTCGGGATTTTCGTCCACTGGGGGGTGTTCTCAGTCCCCGGGTTCGAGAGCGAGTGGTTCTGGTGGCATTGGCAAGGCCAAAACCCACCTGATCCAAAGTGTGTTACATACATGCTGCATAACTACCCGCCCGGGTTCAGCTATCCAGATTTCGCGCCCCAGTTCCATGCCCAGTTCTTTGACCCGGATGACTGGGCTGACATATTCGAGGCTTCCGGTGCAAAGTAAGTCTTATTCAGTTTGTATACCTAATATCTTTGTTTTATACCAATAGGCAACAACAAGCTGTACTGATTTAAAAACGGAAGTAGGTATTGACCCAGGAACACTGCCAAGTTACATAAAGGTTCAATCTTTTTATAAATCTAATCATAATAATAATAATTAAAATGGGGAAAGTGCACTACCACAGTCTGACAGAGGCTGTAGTACAGTATTATGTAACGGATGTGAAACGGCTATCTCAGTTAGCGGTGGTGCACGCTAAATAGCGTTTTCAATCGGTGACGTCACTCGCTCTGAGACCTTGAAGTAGTGGTTCCCCCTTTGCTCTGCGAAGGGACGCAGCTTTTGTGGAGCGATGGGCAACGGAGGGTGACTGTTGTTGATGTGTGCAGAGGGTCCCTGGATGCCCGGGTATGGGCGAGGGGGGTGTTATACTGTTACATTTACAGCCTATAATTTGATCCGGGTCTTTTCCCAGTCTTTACCTGTCCCACGTATCTCCAGGTATGTGGTTCTGACAGTATTACATCCCTGGTCTTTCCCCAGTCTTTACCTGTCCCATGTATCTCCAGGTATGGGTTCTGACAGTATTACATCCTATAATTTAAAGGCTCCGGGTCTTTCCCCAGTCTTTACCTGTCCCACGTATCTCCAGGTACTGGTTCTGACATTTACATCCTATAATTTAAAGGCTCCGGGTCTTTCCCCAGTCTTTACCTGTCCCACGTATCTCCAGGTATGTGGTTCTGACAGTATTACATCCTATAATTTAAAGGTCCCACGTATCTCCAGGTATGTGGTTCTGACAGTATTACATCCTATAATTTAAAGGCTCCGGGTCTTTTCCCAGTCTTTACCTGTCCCATGTATCTCCAGGTATGTGGTTCTGACAGCGAAGCACCATGAAGGATTCACTACCTGGCCCTCTTCCTACTCGTGGAACTGGAACTCTGTGGACACTGGACCACACAGAGACCTGGTGGGAGACCTGGCAGAGGCCGTACGCAACAGGTAGGATAAACAAGGCACCTGATTGACAAACCGACAGAGAGAGAAGGATTGAAGTTATCAATAGATGCTGATCTGAGGACAGTTTTTTGTTTTGTTGTTTTTGTGCATGTTTTCAACTCATTTTAATTGGATACTGGTGGTTGGGGGGTGTAACCCCTGCTCAGACTTTGCATGCATCAACCAATGGTTGCATGCCACGTCATCGACCGTGCCGTTGGGCACCAGATTGCTGTAACAAAGTGATGTGCTTAGCTAATACGTAAAATACCTATCCAGGCGTTGAATGATCTGACGTGCTGTAATCTTAGCTAAGGCACCTAGAGAAGGGTTGAAACTGTCTATAGACACCGGTCTGTGTTCGGTTTTGCGTGGTACTGTCCTAGTTGTTGTATGGGGAGAGTCAGCTGTAATGTGCTGAAACAAATTCTACTGGATGCAGGGATTGAATTGGATGACATCTCTATTTGTCATAGGTGTATTTTATATAGGTATTTATAATAAGTCCAGGCTTGTAGCTGACAGCAGAGGTAGTTCTCTGTTGTCTCTTGATAGTTCCCTATCTGTCCCAGTATCAGCTGTTGTCTCTTGACAGTTCCCTATCTGTCCCAGTATCAGCTGCTGTCTCTTGGCAGTTCCCTATCTGTCCCAGTATCAGCTGCTGTCTCTTGACAGTTCCCTATCTGTCCCAGTATCAGCTGTTGTCTCTTGACAGTTCCCTATCTGTCCCAGTATCAGCTGCTGTCTCTTGGCAGTTCCCTATCCCTATCTGTCCCAGTATCAGCTGTTGTCTCTTGACAGTTCCCTATCCCTATCTGTCCCAGTATCAGCTGTTGTCTCTTGACAGTTCCCTATCTGTCCCAGTATCAGCTGCTGTCTCTTGGCAGTTCCCTATCTGTCCCAGTATCAGCTGCTGTCTCTTGACAGTTCCCTATCTGTCCCAGTATCAGCTGTTGTCTCTTGACAGTTCCCTATCTGTCCCAGTATCAGCTGTTGTCTCTTGGCAGTTCTATCCCTATCTGTCCCAGTATCAGCTGCTGTCTCTTGGCAGTTCCCTATCTGTCCCAGTATCAGCTGCTGTCTCTTGGCAGTTCCCTATCTGTCCCAGTATCAGCTGTTGTCTCTTGGCAGTTCCCTATCTGTCCCAGTATCAGCTGTTGTCTCTTGGCAGTTCCCTATCTGTCCCAGTATCAGCTGTTGTCTCTTGGCAGTTCCCTATCTGTCCCAGTATCAGCTGTTGTCTCTTGGCAGTTCCCTATCTGTCCCAGTATCAGCTGCTGTCTGTCTCTTGTCAGCTGCTGTCTCTTGACAGTTCTCCCTATCTGTCCCAGTATCAGCTGCTGTCTCTTGTTGTAGTTCAGTTCTATCTGTCAGCTGCTGTCTCTTGACAGTTCCCTATCTGTCCCAGTATCAGCTGCTGTCTCTTGACAGTTCCCTATCTGTCCCAGTATCAGCTGCTGTCTCTTGACAGTTCTCTATCTGTCCCAGTATCAGCTGCTGTCTCTTGACAGTTCTCCCTATCTGTCCCAGTATCAGCTGCTGTCTCAGCTGCTGTCTCTTGACAGTTCCCTATCTGTCCCAGTATCAGCTGCTGTCTCTTGACAGTTCCCGATCTGTCCCAGTATCAGCTGCTGTCTCTTGACAGTTCCCGATCTGTCCCAGTATCAGCTGCTGTCTCTTGACAGTTCCCTATCTGTCCCAGTATCAGCTGCTGTCTCTTGACAGTTCCCTATCTGTCCCAGTATCAGCTGCTGTCTCTTGACAGTTCCCTATCTGTCCCAGTATCAGCTGCTGTCTCTTGACAGTTCCCTATCTGTCCCAGTATCAGCTGCTGTCTCTTGACAGTTCTCTATCTGTCCCAGTATCAGCTGTTGGTTTTTGTGTTTGTCTGTTCACAGGTCGCTGCACTATGGACTCTATAACTCCCTGTATGAATGGTTCAACCCCCTCTACCTGGCAGACAAGAAAAACAACTTCACAACACAGGACTTTGTCTTAAAAAAACTGCTGCCTGAGCTTTATGACATGGTCCTAAGGTAATTTAGGCCAGAATAGGTCTACTGTGGATACTAAAAAAACATGTTTATTAAAAACATTATCATGGCTGAGATGGAGGGCACAGTACACTATGTTGTAAGTCTATCTCTGACATATATATGTAAAACAGGGCTGAAGGTCTTATAGCTGTGCTTAGATGACCATATATGACACAAACATAGCTTTTGTTCAGATACCCCTTCACCCATCCCCCCCCCCCCCCGGTCTCTCCTGTGGTCCAGCTACAAGCCAGAGCTGATCTGGTCCGATGGGGACTGGGAAGCTCCTGACACCTACTGGAACTCAACAGAATTCCTGGCCTGGCTCTACAACGACAGTCCTGTCAAGGTGAGCGAGGCTGAGGGAAGATGCAAAATGGATGGTGTCCCAAATGCTACCCTATTCACTTTGAAGTGTCACTTTTGACCAGGTCCAATAGGGATATGACAAATGATTGACATTTGTTTTAACCAGTTTTTGTCTAGGTACTAGCTGATGTCATGACACGAAGTTAGAACTGTGTGTGTCACCTGACCTATATGTTAGTTAGGGGTGGAGATAGAACTGTGTCACCTGACCTATATGTTAGTTAGGGGGTGGAGATAGAACTGTGTCACCTGACCTATATGTCAGTTAGGGGGTGGAGATAGAACTGTGTCACCTGACCTATATGTCAGTTAGGGGGTGGAGATAGAACTGTGTCACCTGACCTATATGGAACTCAACAGAATTCCTGGCCTGGGACAGTGGAGATACCCAACTGTGCAGACCTGACCTATGCATGGAACTCAACAGTGCACTATTATAGGGCTCTGGTCTAAAGTAGTGCACTATGTAAGTCTCCGTCTTAAATGACTTAAATGTAAATGTAGGGAACAGGGTTCCATAGGGCTCTGGTCTAAAGTAGTGCACTATATAGGGAATAGGGCTCTGGTCTAAAGTAGACTATATAGGGAATAGGGCTCTGGTCTAAAGTAGTGCCACTATATAGGGAATAGGGCTCTGGCAAGTGCACTATATAGGGAATAGGGCTCTGGTCTAAAGTAGTGCACTATTAGGGAATAGGGCTCTGGTCTAAAGTAGTACCACTATATAGGGAATAGGGCTCTTCTAAAGTAGTGCACTATATAGGGGGCTCTGGTCTAAAGTAGTGCACTATATAGGGAACAGGGTTCCATAGGGCTCTGGTCTAAAGTAGTGCACTATATAGGGAAGTCTAAAGTAGTGCACTATATAGGGAATAGGGTTCCATAGGGCTCTGGTCAAAAGTAGTGCACTATTTAGGGAATAGGGTTCCATAGGGCTCTGGTCTAAAGTAGTGCACTATATAGGGAACAGGGTTCCATAGGGCTCTGGTCTAAAGTAGTGCACTATATAGGGAATAGGGTTCTATAGGGCTCTGGTCTAAAGTAGTGCACTATATAGGGAACAGGGCTCTTGTCTAAAGTAGTGCACTATATAGGGAATAGGGTGCTGGTCTAAAGTAGTGCACTATATAGGGAATAGGGTTCTGGTCTAAAGTAGTGCACTATATAGGGAATAGGGCTCTGGTCTAAAGTAGTACCACTATATAGGGAATAGGGTTCTGGTCTAAAGTAGTGCACTATATAGGGAATAGGGTTCTGGTCTAAAGTAGTAGCACTATATAGGGAATAGGGTTCTGGTCTAAAGTAGTGCACTATATAGGGAATAGGGTTCTGTTTGGAACGTTGAAGACCTATTAACTTCTAGGGTTTGTTTTACCAAGTCTGGTCCTGCAGACCGACAGTAGTGGTGGCAGGTTTTCATTCCAACCCAGCACATACTTCATTCAGCTCATCACGGCCTTGATGATTAGTTGAATCAGGTATTTTAGCGCTAAAACAAAGTCATGTACACCCTGTAATTTGCAGAGGTTACTGATATCCTGGACTGGGGACTGGGGACTGGGGACTGGGGACTGGGGACAAGGGACTGGGGACAAGGGACAGGGGACAAGGGACTGGGGACCAACAGATATATGTTCAGTGTCAGTCTATGGATGAATTTAAATGAATAACCACTGTGAAATATGTGTCTTATAGACCCCAGTCCCTTCATACAGGCTCCTCTGATAAACATATCGGTAAACTTTCTGTCTCTTCACTCGTTTGTCTCTGATTGGCTGTCATTTGTATCCCCCCCCCCCTCCCCTCCAGGATGTGATTGTGACCAATGACAGGTGGGGGGCGGGGTGTTACTGTAAACACGGTGGCTACTATAACTGTGCAGACAAATACACCCCTGGGGAGCTGCCCAAACACAAGTGGGAGAAGTGTCAGTCTGTAGACACACAGTCCTGGGGTTACCGCAGGACCATGAGGCTCTCTGAACTGATGGACCTGCCCAGTATCATACAGGTGAGAGAGAACCCACTGATTCACCCCTGTACACTAGTCAGGTAACCTGCCCAGTATCGTACAGGTGAGAGAGAACCCACATACACATTGGTCACCTGGTGGGAACTAGTATAGACGGTACACCTGGTGGGAACTAGTATAGACGGTACACCTGGTGGGAAGTAGTATAGACGGTACACCTGGTGGGAAGTAGTATAGACGGTACACCTGGTGGGAAGTAGTATAGACGGTACACCTGGTGGGAAGTAGTATAGACGGTACACCTGGTGGGAAGTAGTGGGAAGTAGACGGTACACCTGGTGGGAAGTAGTAGTACAGACGGTACACCTGGTGGGAAGTAGTATAGACGGTACACCTGGTGGGAAGTAGTATAGACACCTGGTGGGAAGTAGTATAGACGGTACACCTGGTGGGAAGTAGTATAGACGGTACACCTGGTGGTGACGGTACACCTGGTGGGAAGTAGTATAGACGGTACACCTGGTGGGGGAAGTACACCTGGTGGGAAGTATACGGTACACCTGGTGGGAAGTAGTATAGACGGTACACCTGGTGGGAAGTAGTATAGACGGTACACCTGGTGGGAAGTAGTATAGACGGTACACCTGGTGGGAAGTAGTATAGACGGTACACCTGGTGGGAAGTAGTATAGACGGTACACCTGGTACACCTGGTGGGAAGTAGTATAGTACACCTGGTGGGAAGGTAGACGGTACACCTGGTGGGAAGTAGTATAGACGGTACACCTGGTGGGAAGTAGTATAGACGGTACACCTGGTGGGAAGTAGAAGTACCTGGTGGGAAGTAGTATAGACGGTACACCTGGTGGGAAGGTGGGACACCTGGTAGTATAGACGGTACACCTGGTGGGAAGTAGTATAGACGGTACACCTGGTGGGAAGTAGTATAGACGGTACACCTGGTGGGAAGTAGTATAGACGGTACACCTGGTGGGAAGTAGTATAGACGGTACACCTGGTGGGAAGTAGTATAGACGGTACACCTGGTGGGAAGTAGTATAGACGGTACACCTGGTGGGAAGTAGTATAGGCGGTACACCTGGTGGGAAGTAGTATAGGCGGGGCACCTGGTGGTAACTAGTATAGGCGGGGCACCTGGTGGTAATTCGTCGGGTCATGGACTCCACAATGTGTCACAAGTGTTCCATGTTGACTCCAAAATGTCCCACAGTCTTAATTAAAATAAATCCTGTTGGTACTAGAGGGCAATATTTTCATTTTTGGAAAAAAAAAACGTTCTCGTTTTAAATGGGATATTTTGTCAGGACAAGATGCTAGAATATGCATATATGATAGCTTTGTATAGAAAACTCTAACGTTTCCAAAACTGTAAAAATATTGTCTGTGAGTATAACAGAACTGATGTTGCAGGCGAAAGCCTGAGAAAAATCCAATCCGGAAGTGCCCCATGTTTTGAAAGCGCTGCGTTCCAATGCGTCCCTATTGAGCAGTGAATGTGCCATCAACGAGCTTACGCTTCCTACGTATTCCCCAAGGTGTCTACAGCATTGTGACGTAGTTTTACGCATTTATGTTGAAGAATAGCCGTAGGCGGCCACATTGCGTAAGTGGTCACATGGTGGCTCCGAGAGAGAGTCTCACGTAAATACAGAGGTAGCCATTACTCCAATCGGTCCTACTGAAGAACTAATAGTCCCGAAGGATATATTATCGAATAGATATTAGAAAAACACCTTGAGGATTGATTATAAACAACGTTTGCCATGTTTCTGTCGATTTATTATGGAGCTAATTTGGAATATTTTTCCAAAATAATATCTATCCAGTAGGTGTCTCATGAGTGAAAACATCCAAAGTTCATCAAAGATAAATGATTTAATTTGATTGCTTTTCTGATTTCCGTGACAAGATTGCCTGCTGCTAGCAAGGCATAATACTATGCTAGGCTATCGATAAACTTACACAAATGCTTGTCTAGCTTTGGCTGTAAAGCATATTTTGAAAATCTGAGATGACAGGGCGGTTAACAAAAGGCTAAACTGTGTCTCAATATATTTCATTTGTGATTTTCATGAATAGGAACATTTTCTAGGGTTATTTATGTCCGTTGCGTTATGCTAATTCGTTTCAGGCAATGATTACGCTCCCGCTTGCGGGTTTGGGAGTCACAAAGTTGGCTGGTTGTCCTTTGGTTGGTGGACCATTCTTGATACCCACGGAAAACGGTGGAGTGTGAAAAACCCAGCAGCGTTGCAGTTCTTGACACAAACGGGTGCACCTGGTCCCTACTACTCTGTTCAAAAGGCACTTAAATATTTAGTCTTGCCCATGCGCCCTCTGAATGGCACACTGTCTCAATGCTTAAAACTCCTTCTTTAACCCGTCTCCTCCCCCTCATCTACATGTCTCCTCCCCCACATCTACATGTCTCCTCCCCCACATCTACATGTCTCCTCCCCCACATCTACATGTCTCCTCCCCCACATCTACATGTCTCCTCCCCCACATCTACATGTCTCCTCCCCCACATCTACATGTCTCCTCCCCCACATCTACATGTCTCCTCCCCCACATCTACATGTCTCCTCCCCCACATCTACATGTCTCCTCCCCCACATCTACATGTCTCCTCCTCCCCCACATCTACATGTCTCCTCCCCCACATCTACATGTCTCCTCCCCCACATCTACATGTCTCCTCCCCCCATCACATCTACATGTCTCCTCCCCCACATCTACATGTCTCCTCCCCCACATCTACATGTCTCCTCCCCCACATCTACATGTCTCCTCCCCCACATCTACATGTCTCCTCCCCCACATCTACATCTCCTCCCCCACATCTACTCTCCCCCCACATCTACATGTCTCCTCCCCCCCACATCTACATGTCTCCTCCCCCACATCTACATGTCTCCTCCCCCACATCTACATGTCTCCTCCCCCACATCTACATGTCTCCTCCCCCACATCTACATGTCTCCTCCCCCACATCTACATGTCTCCTCCCCCACATATACACTGATTGAAGTGGATTTAACAGGTGACATCAATAAGGGATCATAGATTTCACCTGGATTCACCTGGTCAGTCTGTCATGGAAAGAGCAGGTGTTCATAATGTTTTGTCTGTTCTGTATGGTTGCGGTGATTTAGATTAGAAATGAGAGGCCTAATGTCAGTGGAACGTACATCTTCATACATATGCCTTGCAGTCTGTCTGGGCCGACTGCATGTTCTGACCCTCCTTGTTCTCCTCTCCAGGACCTTGTCCAAACAGTGGCCATGGGGGGTAACTACCTGCTGAATGTGGGTCCTACCCCCGACGGCATGATCCCCCCAGTGTTTGAGGAGAGGCTGAGGGGCATCGGGGCCTGGCTGGAGGTCAACGGAGAGGCCATCTACTCCTCCAAACCCTGGAGGCTCCAGACTGAGAATGCCACCGTACCTGTCTGGTAGGAGAGAGGGAGGGAGGGAGGTGATGGGGGTTCTGGTTTGTTAAGGAAAGGAGGGGACACAAGTGGATGCAGGGTTTTGTTTCAGCCTGGCATTAACACATCTGATTCACTGATTCTCTCTCTCTCGCTCCCTTCATCCTTTTCTCTCTCCCGCTCTCTCTCTCTCTCTCTCTCTCGTTCCTCTCTCTCGTTCCTCTCTCTCTCGTTCCTCTCTCTCTCGTTCCCCTCTCTCTCTCCCCTCTCTCTCTCGTTCCCCCCTCTCTCTCTCTCGTTCCTCTCTCTCTCTCGTTCCCCTCTCTCGTTCCCCTCTCTCTCTACTCTCTCGTTCCCCTCTCTCTCTACTCTCTCGTTCCCCTCTCTCTCTACTCTCTCGTTCCCCTCTCTCTACTCTCTCGTTCCCCTCTCTCTCCTCTCTCGTTCCCCTCTCTCTCTTCTCTCTCGTTCCCCTCTCTCTCTTCTCTCTCATTCCCCTCTCTCTCTTCTCTCTCATTCCCCTCTCTCTCTTCTCTCTCGTTCCCCTCTCTCTCTTCTCTCTCGTTCCCCCCTCTCTCTCTCTCGTTCCCCCTCTCTCTCTCCCCTCTCTCTCGTTCTCTCTCTCTCGTTCCCCCCTCTCTCTTGTTGTAGGTACACCTCCAAATACTCCAGTGTGTTTGCTGTCTTCATGACGAAACCCACTATGTTCACATTCCACCTGTCTGAACCTATCACAGTAGAGAGCACCACGGTGAGTGGAGTTGAACCTATCACAGTAGAGAGCACCACGGTGAGTGGAGTTGAACCTATCACAGTAGAGCACCACGGTGAGTGGAGTTGAACCTATCGCAGTAGAGGGCACCACGGTGAGTGGAGTTGAACCTATCGCAGTAGATGGCACCACGGTGAGTGGAGTTGAACCTATCACAGTAGAGAGCACCATGGTGTGAATGTTATGTCAGCTGTTATAATTCCAGTCATGTATGGAGTGTAGATCCACAAAGCGTTTGCGTAGGAGTGTTGATCTAGGATCTGTCCATATAATCTTATACGTTATGATGTAAAAGGCTACACTGATCCTAGATCAGCACTCCCACTGAGATATTTCAGACCTATGGCCACAGACATTATGAAGAATAATTTCAATTTTAGTCTTTGCCTAGCCACTGACTTTCTCTGCTCTTATCTCTCCCCTCCTCTCCCTCTCTCCTCTCCCATGCTCTCCTTCTCTCCCCTGCTCTCCCCCCTGCTCTCCTTCTCTCCCCTGCTCTCCCCCCTGCTCTCCTTCTCTCCCCTGCTCTCCCACCTGCTCTCCTTCTCTCCCCTGCTCTCCCACCTGCTCTCCTTCTCTCCCCTGCTCTCCTTCTCTCCCCTGCTCTCCCTCTCTCCTCTCCCCTGCTCTCCCTCTCTCCTCTCCCATGCTCTCCCTCTCTCCCCTGCTCTCCCCCTGCTCTCCTTCTCTCTCCTCCCCTGCTCTCCCCCTGCTCTCCTTCTCTCCCCTGCTCTCCCACCTGCTCTCCTTCTCTCCCCTGCTCTCCTTCTCTCCCCTGCTCTCCCCTGCCTCTCCTCTCCCTCTCCCCTGCTCTCCTGCTCTCCTTCTCTCCTCTCTCTCCCTCTCCTTCTCTCCCCTGCTCTCTCTCTCCTCTCCCCTGCTCTCCCTCTCTCCTCTCCCCTGCTCTCCCTCTCTCCTCTCCCATGCTCTCCTTCTCTCCCCTGCTCTCCCCCCTGCTCTCTCCCTCTCCTTCTCTCCCCCTGCTCTCCCCCTGCTCTCCTTCTCTCCCCTGCTCTCCCCCCTGCTCTCCTTCTCTCCCCTGCTCTCTCCCCTGCTCTCCCCCTCCTCTCTCCTCCCTCTCTCCCCTGCTCCTCCCCCTGCTCTCCTTCTCTCCCCTGCTCTCCCTGTCTTGCTCTCCCTCTCTCCTCTCCCCCTGCTCTCCCTGTCTTCTCTCCTCTCCTTCTCCCCCTCTCTCCTCTCCCCTGCTCTCCCTGTCTTCTCTCCCTCTCTCCCTCTCTCGTCTTCTCTCCCTCTCTCCTCTCCCTCTCTCCCTCTCCTCTCCCATGCTCTCCTTCTCTCCCCTGCTCTCCCTCTCTCCTCTCCCCTGCTCTCCCTCTCTCCTCCCCCCTGCTCTCCCTCTCTGTTCTCCCCTCTCCCAGGTGACATTATTGGGGAACCTAGAGCCTCTGAGATGGGCTCCTCTTCACCCCCGGGGACTGATCATCCTCCTTCCTGAGTTACCCCCAACCCCGGCCCAGGCCTGGATCCTCAAACTGGATGGGGTCAAGTGATCTGGGGTGATAACCAGCCTCCTGAATAGGCCTTTAGCTACTGGTGAGAAGTGAAGGTACTCCAGGAGACTAGTTGGAATGAAATTAATACATTTGCATTTTAAAATGTTTTCGAAGATTTTTAGAATGACCCCAGAATGAGTGTGAGGTGATATTAGTTGGGCTAACTTTGTGTAATTGGTGCCATGTTGACACCAGATTTCAATGATGCATTTGGGGTGGCAGGGTAGCCTTGTGGTTGGAGCGTTGGACTTGTAACCGAAAGGTTGCTAGATTGAATCCCCCGTGCTGACAAGGTAAAAATGTGTCGTTCTGCCCCCTGAACAAGGCAGTTAATCCACTGTTCCCCGATAGGCCGTCATTGTGAAGAAGAATGTGTTCTCAACCGACTTGCCTCGTTAAATAAAGGTTAAATAAAAGAGTCTGAGCAAAACCATTGTAAAGAATTCAGAACTTCTGGGAGAAGCTTTATGGAACAAACAAGTTGAATCGGCTGAGCTTAGCTTTGGAGAAAAGGAGAAAAGGAGAAAAGCTTCCTGTAATTTTTGTATTTTGTTTCTACGTTTTTTGTGTTTGAGTTAGACTCTGGTGTTTATTATATTATCTCTATCTACCATTATTATCTCTCTTTATTCATTTGGACGGAATCATTTCAGAAAGTTTTCAGACCCCTTCCCTTTTTCCACAATTGATTTAAATACATTTTTTTCGTCATCAAAACACACTCTATAATGACGAAGCAAAAAAAAGGTTAGACATTTTCGCAAATGTATTGAAATGGAAAACAGAAATAAAAACAGAAATACCTTATAATTATTCAGACCCTTTGTTATGAGACTTGACATTGAGCTCAGGTGCATCCTGTTTCCATTGATCATCCTTGAGATGTTTCTACAACTTGATTGGAGTTCACCTGTGGTAAATTAAACTGATTGGACATGATTTGGAAAGGCACACACCTGTCTATATAAGGTCCCACAGTTGACAGTACATGTCAGAGCAAAAACCAAGTCATGAGGTTGAAGGATGGTCCATCGATCTCTGAGAAAGGTTTGTTTATTGAGGTGCTGATCCGGGGAAGGGTTACATAACATTCTGCTGCATTGAAGGTCCCCAAGAACGCAGTGGCCTCCATCATTCTTAAATCGAAGAAGTTTGGAATGACCAAGACACTTCCTAGAGCTGGGCGCCCGGCCAAACTGAGCAATCGGGGGAGAAGGGCCTTGGTCAGGGAGGTGACCAAGAACCTGATGGTCACTCTGAAAGAGGTCTCGAGTTCCTCTGTGGAGATGGGAGAACATTCCAGAAGGACAACCATCTCTGCAACACTCCACCAATCAGGCCTTTATGGTTGAGTAGCCAGACTGAAGCTACTCCTCAGTTAAAGAAACATCACAGCCCACTTTGCCAAAAGACACCTAAAGACAATCAAGATTCTCTGGTCTGATGAAACCAAGATTGAACTCTTTGGCCTGAATGCCAAGTGTCATGTCTGGAGGAAACCTGGCACCATCCCTACGGTGAAGCATGGTGGTGGTGGCACCATCCCTACGGTGAAGCATGGTGATGGCAGAAAGTGCTGTGGGGATGTTTTTCAGCAGCAGGGCCTGGGAGACTAGTCACGATCGAGGCAAAGATGAACGGCGCAAAGTACAGGGATCCTTGATGAAAACCTGCTCCAGAACGCTCAGGACCTCAGACTGGGGTGAAGGTTCACCTTCCAAAAGGACAACAACCCTAAGCACACAGCCAAGACAATGCAGGAGTTGCTTCGGGATAAGTCTCAGTGTCCTTGAGTAGCCCGGACTTGAACCCAATCGAAAATCTCTGGAGAGACCTGAAAATAGCTGTGCAGCGACGCTCTCCATTCAACCTGACAGAGCTTGAGAAGATCTGCAGAGAAGAATAGGAGAAACTCCCCAAATATAGATGTGCCAAGCTTGTTGCGTCATACCTAAAGTACTGAGTAAAGGGTCTGAATACTTATGTAATAATAATAATAATAATAATAATAATAATAATAAGCCATTTAGCAGACGCTTGTATCCAAAGCGACTTACAGTCATGTGTGCATACGTATATGTGATATCAGTTTTAAACATTTTATGCATTTGTAAAAATGTCTAAACCCTGTTTTTTGCTTTGTCATTATTGGTTGTGTGTAGATTGAGGGGGTGGAAAAGAACAATTTAATCGTTTTTAGAAGGAAACCAATTTATGAATCATTTTTAGGCGTAACAAAATGTACTTTCCGAAAGTTCCTGTGGAGATTTGTGTCGAGCTTCTGTTTAATGATGATGATGATGATGACGGAGGTGGGAAATGAACAAAAGCCACTTTCAAACAATATATATATTTTAATTATTTTGTATTTTTGTATGTTTTTATTTTATTTTTATGACTGAATAAAGAAATAGTTGATTAACTGAAGTGCTTTCTTAACAGGAGACAAAAAGTAATGTTTGTTTAAATGAATGAAATCAAAAAACAAAAAGAACCTTTTTTTACAATTATTAAACAAACAAACATGTTTAGTCTGAGGAGTCAGCATCATTTGTTGTGAACCCGATTAGTAAACTCCCCAGGGGAGCGATTAGTAAACTGTTCTAAAATGTTCTGATGGGGACACCTGCTAGATACTGGATGTGTTTACAGTGCCTTGAAAAAGTATTCATCCCCCTTGGCGTTTTTACTATTTTGTTGCATTACAACCTAATTTAAATACATTTAAATGGATTTTTATTTCGATTTCCTGTAATGGACAAACACAAAATAGTCCAAATTGGTGAATGGAAATGTAAAAAAATTACTTGTTTAAAAAACTGTATATGAAATAAAGTGGAAATTGATGCGTGCATATTCACCCCCTTTGCTATGAAATCAAATCAAAGTTAATTTGTCACGTGCTCCGAATACAACAGGTGTAGTAGACCTTACAGTGAAATGCTGAATACAACAGGTGTAGTAGACCTTACAGTGAAATGCTGAATACAACAGGTGTAGTAGACCTTACAGTGAAATGCTGAATACAACAGGTGTAGTAGACCTTACAGTGAAATGCTGAATTCAACAGGTGTAGTAGACCTTACAGTGAAATGCTGAATTCAACAGGTGTAGTAGACCTTACAGTGAAATGCTGAATACAACAGGTGTAGTAGACCTTACAGTGAAATGCTGAATACAACAGGTGTAGTAGACCTTACAGTGAAATGCTGAATTCAACAGGTGTAGTAGACCTTACAGTGAAATGCTGAATTCAACAGGTGTAGTAGACCTTACAGTGAAATGCTGAATTCAACAGGTGTAGTAGACCTTACAGTGAAATGCTGAATACAACAGGTGTAGTAGAATGTTAAATGCTAACTTAAAGGCTCTAACCACTGGTGCGGGAAAAAAGGTGTGTGTAGGTAAGTAAAGAAATAAAACAGTAAAAAGACATTTAAAAATGAGTGGTGTCGTGATGCTGGCCTGGGGGTTTATGACTGGGGGTAGGTTTATGACAGTCATAAATACCTGTCCCACCTTTTTCCTCTCTCTACCCTACTGATGTGACTTGGAAATCCCTTGGTTAATATAGAGATTCTGGTAACATCAGAAGGTGGGGGGAAATTAACCATATTTTGGGAATCCGACCAGTTGAACATATGTGTTGGTACTTAATGAATATGATGTCAGTTCAGTTGTCATCTGAGACATTCTCATTAATGATAAGATGACATAAACTCTACAGTGGAAAGTCTACACATTGTAGTTATCGGATTCACATGGAATTGTTGTCCAATTTAAATGTTTGAATATAAAATTATTGGTGAAAAGATTAAATGTAATTTTAGCTTCCAAATGAGAGATTTGGGTTTTCATAAGGTTAAGGCTCTGCTCAATCAGTGGCCCGCCCCTGTGAAGAGACATGGTTTATAAAACTAGGAAAACACACCCTTCTCCCTCCACCCTATAAGCCCTTGACGGAAATGTTCACTCCGCTGTTCCGAGGATGTGAGGACGACGGACCATACGTTGAAAAGGACTAACATCCTTCTCGTTCCACTATATAAAGCCTTGATGAAAATGTAACCTGTTCCGAGGATGTGAGGACGACAGTCCATATGTTACAAGGAGTAACATGTCAGCTGTTCTGGGTACATTAGGATGACGATCCGATGTCAGAATGGTTCAGATAATAACTACAGAACGAAGCTAATCTCAGCGTGAGCTTTGGTTGCGAATGGTATGAACGTTCACTACAGAAGTGATACCTCCTAGCCTTTATGACGTCATTCAGAGTGATATCTCCTAGCCTTTATGACGTCATTCAGAGTGATACCTCCTAGCCTTTATGACGTCATTCAGAGTGATACCTCCTAGCCTTTATGACGTCATTCAGAGTGATACCTCCTAGCCTTTATGACGTCATTCAGAGTGATACCTCCTAGCCTTTATGACGTCATTCAGAGTGATACCTCCTAGCCTTTATGACGTCATTCAGAGTGATACCTCCTAGCCTTTATGACGTCATTCAGAGTGATACCTCCTAGCCTTTATGACGTCATTCAGAGTGATACCTCCTAGCCTTTATGACGTCATTCAGAGTGATACCTCCTAGCCTTTATGACGTCATTCAGAGTGATACCTCCTAGCCTTTATGACGTCATTCAGAGTGATACCTCCTAGCCTTTATGACGTCATTCAGAGTGATACCTCCTAGCCTTTATGACGTCATTCAGAGTGATACCTCCTAGCCTTTATGACGTCATTCAGAGTGATACCTCCTAGCCTTTATGACGTCATTCAGAGTGATACCTCCTAGCCTTTATGACGTCATTCAGAGTGATACCTCCTAGCCTTTATGACGTCATTCAGAGTGATACCTCCTAGCCTTTATGACGTCATTCAGAGTGATACCTCCTAGCCTTTATGACGTCATTCAGAGTGATACCTCCTAGCCTTTATGACGTCATTCAGAGTGATACCTCCTTTAGCCTTTATGACGCCTTTATCATTCAGAGTGATACCTCCTAGCCTTTATGACGTCATTCAGAGTGATACCTCCTAGCCTTTATGACGTCATTCAGAGTGATACCTCCTAGCCTTTATGACGTCATTCAGAGTGATACCTCCTAGCCTTTATGACGTCATTCAGAGTGATACCTCCTAGCCTTTATGACGTCATTCAGAGTGATACCTCCTAGCCTTTATGACGTCATTCAGAGTGATACCTCCTAGCCTTTATGACGTCATTCAGAGTGATACCTCCTAGCCTTTATGACGTCATTCAGAGTGATACCTCCTAGCCTTTATGACGTCATTCAGAGTGATCCTACCTCCTAGCCTTTATGACGTCATTCAGAGTGATACCTCCTAGCCTTTATGACGTCATTCAGAGTGATACCTCCTAGCCTTTATGACGTCATTCAGAGTGATACCTCCTAGCCTTTATGACGTCATTCAGAGTGATACCTCCTAGCCTTTATGACGTCATTCAGAGTGATACCTCCTAGCCTTTATGACGTCATTCAGAGTGATACCTCCTAGCCTTTATGACGTCATTCAGAGTGATACCTCCTAGCCTTTATGACGTCATTCAGAGTGATACCTCCTAGCCTTTATGACGTCATTCAGAGTGATACCTCCTAGCCTTTATGACGTCATTCAGAGTGATACCTCCTAGCCTTTATGACGTCATTCAGAGTGATACCTCCTAGCCTTTATGACGTCATTCAGAGTGATACCTCCTAGCCTTTATGACGTCATTCAGAGTGATACCTCCTAGCCTTTATGACGTCATTCAGAGTGATACCTCCTAGCCTTTATGACGTCATTCAGAGTGATACCTCCTAGCCTTTATGACGTCATTCAGAGTGATACCTCCTAGCCTTTATGACGTCATTCAGAGTGATACCTCCTAGCCTTTATGACGTCATTCAGAGTGATACCTCCTAGCCTTTATGACGTCATTCAGAGTGATACCTCCTAGCCTTTATGACGTCATTCAGAGTGATACCTCCTAGCCTTTATGACGTCATTCAGAGTGATACCTCCTAGCCTTTATGACGTCATTCAGAGTGATACCTCCTAGCCTTTATGACGTCATTCAGAGTGATACCTCCTAGCCTTTATGACGTCATTTGTAATCAAGGTATGATTCATTCTGTGTATATGTAATTCTGTGTGATTAGTGAGGTATTTAGTAAATAAATAATTAAACCCAATTTTGCATTGCTGATTCAACTTGTTAGCCAGGGTCTGTGCAGATAACCAAGAATTGACAACTTTCAGATGAGACTGAATTAAGGTGACGATTAATATTGACTGCTATTGATGTAAAATATTACTAGGTCTTTAAGAGGTTATTCGGAAGATAACAGCTCTATAAATATTATTTTGTGGTGCCCCGACTCTAGTTAATTACATTTACATGATCAATCAGGTAATATTAATTACAGAGAAAGGATTTTATAGAATAGCATGTCATATCACTTAATCCGGCATAGCCATATCACTTTGGCATAGCCAAAGACACGACAGTAGCAAGGCTATAAACAGACACCTGTTAGTCAGGCTTATTGAGGTAGTATGTACATGTAGGTATCGTTAAAGTGAATATGCATATATGATGAACAGAGAGTAGCAGTAGTGAGGCTATATACAGACACCGGTTAGTCAGGCTGATTGAGGTAGTATGTAGATGTGGGTATGGTTAAAGTGACTATGCATATATGATGAACAGAGAGTAGCAGTAGTGAGGCTATATAAAGACACTGGTTAGTCAGGCTGATTGAGGTAGCATGTAGATGTGGGTATGGTTAAAGTGACTATGCATATATGAACAGAGAGTAGCAGAAGCGTAAAAAGGGGTTGGTGAGGGGTGGGACACAATGCAGATAGCCCGGTTAGCCAAATGTGCGGGAGCACTGGTTGGTCGGGCCAATTGAGGTAATATGTACATGAAAGTATAGTTAAAGTGACTATGCATATAAGATAAACAGAGTAGCAGCAGCGTAAAAAGAGGGGTTGGGGGTGGCACACAATGCAAATAGTGCGGGTAGCCATTTGGTTACCTGTTCAGGAGTCTTACCGCCTGCATGCGGTAGTAGAGAGAACAATCTGTGGCTGGGGTCTTTGACAATTTTTAGGCCCTTCCTCTGACACCGCCTGGTGTAGAGGTCCTGGATGGCTGGCAGCTTTGCCCCAGTGATGTACTGGGCCGTACGCACTACCCTCTGTGGTGCCTTGCGGTCGGAGGCAGAGCAATTGCCGTACCAGGCAGTGATGCACCGGAGTTGCAGCTGTAGAACCTTTTGAGGATCTCAGGACCCATGCCAAATCTTTTTAGTTTCTTAGGGGGGAATAGGCTTTGTCAAATCAAATCAAATGTATTTATATAGCCCTTCGTACATCAGCTGATATCTCAAAGTGCTGTACAGAAACCCAGCCTAAAACCCCAAACAGCAAACAATGCAGGTGTAAAAGCACGGTGGCTAGGAAAAACTCCCTAGAAAGGCCAAAACCTAGGAAGAAACCTAGAGAGGAACCGGGCTATGTGGGGTGGCCAGTCCTCTTCTGGCTGTGCCGGGTAGAGATTATAACAGAACATGACCAAGATGTTCAAATGTTCATAAATGACCAGCATGGTCAAATAATAATAAGGCAGAACAGTTGAAACTGGAGCAGCAGCACAGTCAGGTGGACTGGGGACAGCAAGGAGCCATCATGTCAGGTAGTCCTGGGGCACGGTCCTAGGGCTCAGGTCCTCCGAGAGAGAGAAAGAAAGAGAGAATTAGAGAGAGCATATGTGGGGTGGCCAGTCCTCTTCTGGCTGTGCCGGGTGGAGATTATAACAGAACGTGGCCAAGATGTTCAAATGTTCATAAATGACCAGCATGGTTGAATAATAGTAAGGCAGAACAGTTGAAACTGGAGCAGGAGCATGGCCAGGTGGACTGGGGACAGCAAGGAGTCCTCATGTCAGGTAGTCCTGGGACATGGTCCTAGGGCCCAGGCCAGTTGAAACTGGAGCATCAGCATGGCCAGGTGGACTGGGGACAGCAAGGAGTCATCATGTCAGGTAGTCCTGGGGCATGGTCCTAGGGCTCAGGTCCTCCGAGAGAGAGAAAGAAAGAGAGGAGAGAATTAGAGAACGCACACTTAGATTCACACAGGACACCGAATAGGACAGGAGAAGTACTCCAGATAAACAAACTGACCCTAGCCCCCCGACACAAACTACTGCAGCATAAATACTGGAGGCTGAGACAGGAGGGGTCAGGAGCCCTCTTCACGACTGTCTTGATGTGTTTGGACCAATCTAGTTTGTTATTGATGTGGACACCAAGGAATTTGAAGCTCTCAACCTGCTCCACTACAGCCCAGTCGATGAGAATGGGGGCGTGCTCGGTGCTCCTTTTCCTGTAATCCACAATCATCTCCTTAGTCTTGGTTACGTTGAGGGAGAGGTTGTTATTCTGGCACCACCCGGCCAGGTCTCTGACCTCTTCCCTATAGGCTGTATCGTCGTTGTCGGTGATCGGGCCTACCACTGTTGTGTCGTCAGCAAACTTAATGATGCTGTTGGAGTCGTGCCTGGCCATGCAGTCGTGGGTTAACAGGGAGCACCCCTTGGGAGCTCCAGTGTTGAGGATCAGCGTGGCAGATGTGTTGCTACCTACCCTCACCACCTGGGGGCGGCCCGTCAGGAAGTCCAGGATCCAGTTGCAGAGGGAGGTGTTTAGTCCCAGGATCCTTACCTTGGTGATTAGCTTTGAGGGTACTATGGTGTTGAAAGCTGAGCTGTAGTCAATGAACAGCATTCTCACATAGGTGTTCCTTTTGTCCATGTGGGAAAGGGCAGTGTGGAGTGCAATAGAGATTGGGTCATCTGTGGATCTGTTTGGGCGGTATGCAAATTGGAGTGGGTCTAGGGTTTCTGGGTTAATGGTGTTGATGTGAGCCATTACCAGCCTTTCAAAGCACTTCATGGCTATGGACGTGAGTGCTACGGGTCTGTAGTCATTTAGGCAGGTTGCCTTTGTGTTCTTGGGCACAGGGACTATGGTGGTCTGCTTGAAGCATGTTGGTATTACAGACTCAATCAGTGAAGACCCCTGCCAGTTGGTCAGCACATGCCCGGAGCACACGTCCTGGTAATCCGTCTGGCCCCACAGCCTTGTGTATGTTGACCTGTTTAAAGGTCTCACTCACGTCGGCTATGGAGAGCTTGATCACACAGTCGTCCGGAACAGCTGATGCTCTCATGCATGCCTCAGTGTTGCTTGCCTCGAAGCGAGCATAGAAGTGATTTAGCTTGTCTGGTAGGCTCGTGTCACTGGGCAGCTCGCGGCTGTGTTTCTCTTTGTAGTCTGTAGTAGTTTGCAAGCCCTGCCACATCTGACGAGCGTCGGAGCCGGTGTAGTATGATTCAATCTTAGCCCTGTATTGACGCTTTGCCTGTTTGATGGTTCGTCGCAGGGCATAGCGGGCTTTCTTGTAAGCTTCCGATTGTAAATCGTGTCTTCCGGCGCTGACAGAGATGGCCGCCTCGCTACGCGTTCCTAGGAAATTATGCAATTTTTAGTTTTTGTCCGTGTTATTTCTTACATTAGTACCCCAGGTCATCTTAGGTTTCATTACATACAGTCGAGAAGAACTACTGAATATAAGATCAGCGTCAACTCACCATCAGTACGACCAAGAATATGTTTTTCGCGATGCGGATCCTGTGTTCTGCCTTACAAACAGGACAACGGAATGGATCGCATGCAGCGACCCAAAAAAACGACTCCGAAAAAAAAGGGGAAACGAGGCTGGTCTTCTGGTCAGACCTTGGAAAAACCTTGGATCATTGTTACTCTAACTTCTGCGACGCATATAAGGCCCTGCCCCGCCCCCCTTTCGGAAAAGCTGATCACGTGGACTGGGATATGTTTAGTATTGCGTCAGATAACAACATTGACGAATATGCTGATTCGGTGTGCGAGTTCATTAGAACGTGCGTTGAAGATGTCGTTCCCATAGCAACGATTAAAACATTCCCTAACCAGAAACCGTGGATTGATGGCAGCATTCGCGTGAAACTGAAAGCGCGAACCACTGCTTTTAATCAGGGCAAGGTGTCTGGTAACATGACCGAATACAAACAGTACAGCTATTCCCTCCGCAAGGCTATCAAACAAGCTAAGTGTCAGTACAGAGACAAAGTATAATCTCAATTCAGCGGCTCAGACACAAGAGGCATGTGGCAGGGTCTACAGTCAATCACGGACTACAGGAAGAAATCCAGCCCAGTCACGGACCAGGATGTCTTGCTCCCAGGCAGACTAAATAACTTTTTTGCCCGCTTTGAGGACAATACAGTGCCACTGACACGGCCTGCAACGAAAACATGCGGTCTCTCCTTCACTGCAGCCGAGGTGAGTAAGACGTTTAAACGTGTTAACCCTCGCAAGGCTGCAGGCCCAGACAGCATCCCCAGCCGAGCCCTCAGAGCATGCGCAGACCAGCTGGTCGGTGTGTTTACGGACATATTCAATCAATCCCTATACCAGTCTGCTGTTCCCACATGCTTCAAGAGGGCCACCATTGTTCCTGTTCCCAAGAAAGCTAAGGTAACTGAGCTAAACGACTACCGCCCCGTAGCACTCACTTCCGTCATCATGAAGTGCTGTGAGAGTCTAGTCAAGGACCATATCACCTCCACCCTACCTGACACCCTAGACCCACTCCAATTTGCTTACCGCCCAAATAGGTCCACAGACGATGCAATCTCAACCACACTGCACACTGCCCTAACCCACCTGGACAAGAGGAATACCTATGTGAGAATGCTGTTCATCGACTACAGCTCGGCATTCAACACCATAGTACCCTCCAAGCTCGTCATCAAGCTCGAGACCCTGGGTCTCGACCCCGCCCTGTGCAACTGGGTACTGGACTTCCTGACGGGCCACCCCCAGGTGGTGAGGGTAGGCAACAACATCATGATCGTACCTCGTCTAGTTTAGTGACCAATGATTGGTGAGTAATGTTGATGGTAATGGCAGCTTTCCTAGTTGTCTTCTGCGGGTATCCGAGGCATCCGGCTCTTCGTCCTCTGCTTCGCTTCCTCTTGCGAATAATTGGGATGTCTGCCCTGTGGGGTGTATGGAGAATATCGTGTGAGTCCTGCTTGTTGTTGTTGTTGAAGAAATCTTTGTCTAATCCGAGGTGAGTGATCGCTGTCCTGATATCCAGAATCTATTTTCTTCCGTAAGATACGGTTGCAGAAACATTATGTACAAAATTATTTACAAATATCACAACAACAAAAAACACATAATAGCACAATTGGTTAGGAGAACGTAAAACGGCGGCCATCTCCTCCGGCGCCATTTTGACTATGAAGCCCCTAAATAAGATCTGGTTAACCCTTCAGAAGTCACATAATTAGTTAGATTGCACACCGAGTGGACTTTATTTAAGTGTCGCATGATCCGAGTATATATACACCTGTTCTGAAAGGCCCCGGAGTCTGCAACACCACTAAAGCAAGGGGCACCACCATCAAGCGGCACCATGAAGAACAAGGATCTCTCCAAACAAGTCAGGGACAAAGTTGTGGAGAAGTACAGATCAGTGTTGGGTTATAAAAAAGTATCTGAAACTTTGAACATCCTACAGAGCACCATTAAATCCATTATTAAAAAATGGAAAGAATATGGCACCACAACAAACCTGCCAAGAGAGGGCCGCCCACCAAAACTGACGGACCAGGCAAGGAGGACATTAATCAGAGAGGCAACAAAGAGACCAAAGATAACCCTGAAGGAGCTGCAAAGCTCCACAGTGGAGATTGGAGGATCTGACCATAGAACCACTTTAAGCCAAACACTCCACAGAGCTGGGCTTTACGAAGAGTGGCCAGAAAAAAAGCCATTGCTTAAAGAAAAGAAATGAGCAAACACATTTGGTGTTCGCCAAAAGGCATGTGGGAGACTCCCCAAAAATATGGAAGAAGGTACTCTGGTTAGATGTTTGCCAAAACATATGGGAGAAGGTACTCTGGTTAGATGTTTGTCAGACGAGAATAACATTTAGCCTTTTGTCCATCAAGGAAAATGCTATGTCTGGCACAAACCCAACACCTCACATCACCCCGAGAACTCCATCCCGGCAGGGAAACGGGTCAGAATGGAAGGAATGATGGATGGTGTTAAATACAGGGAAAGGGGAAACCTGTTTCAGTCTTCCAGAGATTTGAGACTGGGACGGAGGTTCACCTTCCAGCAGGACAATGACCCTAAGCATACTGCTAAAGCAACACTCGGGTGGTTTAAGGGGAAACATTTAAATGTCTTGGAATGGCTTAAAGATTGCTGTATTTGAATGAAAAATGCCAAGGGGTGAATGCTTTCGCCAGCCACTGTATATATCTCTCTCTGTGCTAGCTTTGTGTTCCTATCTTTTCTTCTATCCATGTGTTCTCCTCTCGCTCGCTCTCTCTCTTTCTCACCTGCTAGCTGTCTCTCTCTCTCACAACTGTGTTCCTTTCTCTCTCTCACCTGCTAATCATATTCCTTCCTCTCTCTCTCCTGCTAATCGTATTCCTTCCTCTCTCTCTCGCGTTCTCGTGCTAGCTGTGTTCCTTCCTCTCTCTCTCCTGCTAATAGTATTCCTTCCTCTCTCTCACCTGCTAATCGTATTCCTTCCTCTCGCTCTCCTGCTAATCGTATTCCTTCCTCTCTCTCACCTGCTAATCGTATTCCTTCCTCTCTCTCTCCTGCTAATCGTATTCCTTCCTCTCTCTTTCCTGCTAATCGTATTCCTTCCTCTCTCTCTCCTGCTAATCGTATTCCTTCCTCTCTCTCTCCTGCTAATCGTATTCCTTCCTCTCACTCTCCTGCTAATCGTATTCCTTCCTCTCTCTCTCCTGCTAATCGTATTCCTTCCTCTCTCTCTCCTGCTAATCGTATTCCTTCCTCTCTCTCTCGCTTTCTCGTGCTAGCTGTGTTCCTTCCTCTCTCTCACCTGCTAATCGTATTCCTTCCTCTCTCTCACCTGCTAATCGTATTCCTTCCTCTCTCTCTCCTGCTAATCGTATTCCTTCCTCTCTCTCTCTCTCTCTCTCCCTCTCTCTCTCTTTCCCTCTCTCTCTATCTCCCTCTCTTCCTCTCTCTCTCCCTCTCTCTCTTTCCCTCTCTCTCTCTCTCTCTTCCTCTCTCTCTCTCTTCCTCTCTCTCTCTCTTCCTCTCTCTCTCTCTTCCTCTCTCTCTCTCTTTCTCTCTCTCTCTCTCTCTCTCTCTCTCTCTCTCTCTCTCTCTCTCTCTCTCTCGTGCTAGCTGTGTTCCTTCCTCTTTTTCTCTCCTACTATTAGTTTGTCTCTTGCTCTGATAACCTGAGTGTGTATGTGTTTCCTTCAGAGGGAATGAGTATAGAGAAACAGAGAGAGGGGTAGAGGGAAAGAGAGAGAGAGAGGGGGTAGAGGGAATGAGAGAGAGGGGGTAGAGGGAATGAGAGAGAGAGGGGGTAGAGGGAATGAGTAGAGAGAAACAGAGAGAGAGAGAGAGAGAGGGGTAGAGGGAAAGAGAGAGAGAGAGGGGTAGAGGGAAAGAGAGAGAGACAGAGAGAGGGGTAGAGGGAAAGAGAGAGAGAGAGACAGAGAGAGGGGTAGAGGGAAAGAGAGAGAGAGAGACAGAGAGAGAGAGAGAGAGAGAGGTAGAGGGAAAGAGAGAGAGAGAGAGGGGGGTAGAGGGAAAGAGAGAGAGAGAGAGAGAGAGAGGGGTAGAGGGAAAGAGAGAGAGAATGGACACACAGAAGGTCAAACTGGAAAACGGTATAAAGCTCCCATAGAACCATGTACTTACTGTATGAGGTGGAATGTCCATGATTGGCGTCACACACACACACACACACACACACACACACACACACACACACACACACACACACACACACACACACACACACACACACACACACACACACACACACACACACACACACACACACACACACACACACACACACACACAGGGTTTGATTCAATCCGTATTGCGGAAGGTCAGGGCTATAGCGCAATTGAAAATTTATTTTTCCATTGAGCTAACATCGTTTACTGTGAATGCAGGTCTCAGAAAACCCAGGGACGTGGCCTTTAAATCTCAATCGTGCTATAGCGCTGAACTTCTGCGATACGGATTGAATCGAGCCCAAGGTCTAGTCTATTGGGAAGGTGAAGTCATGATGGAGAAATGATCTTCGGGAAACTAACAAGACCTCACCTGGTTCTTAACAGTTCACCTGTCGACCGCTCCTTTTATTATCCACACAAAGAAAGACACAGACGTGTTTTAATTTTTTAAATTTTATTTCACTCGCTAAAAATAGCTTTATAATAATTATAATAGTATTAATCATAGTATTAGCAATTAGAAAATGTTTACAAGGTGGACCGTGTTACATTCTGTGTTGGGTAAACCACTTCACAGTGTGCCATCTCTCAGGGATCAGCGCTAGGCTAGCTAGACGTGTGGCTTTACACATCAGGGGTCAGCGCTAGGCTAGCTAGACATGTAGCTTTACACATCAGGGGTCAGCGCTAGGCTAGCTAGACGTGTAGCTTTACACATCAGGGTTCAGCGCTAGGCTAGCTAGACATGTAGCTTTACACATCTATCAGGGATCAGCACTAGGCTAGCTAGACGTGTCGCTTTACACATCAATCAGGGATCAGCGCTAGGCTAGCTAGACGTGTAGCTTTACACATCTATCAGGGATCAGCGCTAGACTAGCTAGACGTGTAGCTTTACACATCTATCTCTTAATATACAGTGTATTTTATATATAAATAAATTAAAACACAAATTTAAAAAACAACACAATCAAACAAAACCGTGATTTTATAGTTATTTATACCGTCACTGTGCAACACCCTTGCCCCATTGGTTGATTGGCACATATTTGGCTCCAGCCCCATCTTCTTGTCTCATACAATTGGGGAGGGTGATTTCACAAACCTGTGTACTCATTGGTGCGATGAACGAATGGGCGTGTGTTATTTTTCTATGGGGACGTCACTATTGCTGTTTGCTCCATTCAGTCAGGACACAGATCAGTACACAGATCAAAACCACCATCATGATCATTAATTTGAAATGAAAACAAACTAGATTTTCAGCTCATCAGTGTATAATATTGTACCATGGCACTGTATAAAACAATCATTGGGTATAAAACAACAAAATAGAACAAGAAAAGAGCAATTAAATGAGTCGTGGAAAAGAAAGGCTTCCTGTCCGTTGAGCGAACCATGGAGTGAGTCAGTCTGTCTGTCTGTCTGTCTGTCTGTCTGTCTGTCTGTCTGTCTGTCTGTCTGTCTGTCTGTCTGTCTGTCTGTCTGTCTGTCTGTCTGTCTGTCTGTCTGTCTGTCTGTCTGTCTGTCTGTGTCTGTGAGACTATGACCACCAGAGAAAAGAAGTGAGAAAGAAATATAAAGAGAGGAGGAAAAAGGGACTTCCTCCTGCTACATTACAGAGTAATAACACGTATGAAATGTCTGCATTAGATTTAAGTACAGTAGTTCGTTAGGTCTCCTCGGAGAGAGACGACAGAAATAAAAAGAGAAACCCAAGAGTTCTGAGTGGAATATAATCATATATTGTAGCGACCTTGGATCCAACGACTGTCGAGCCCAACACCTTGATTATTACGCTGAGTTCTCAACCCCTTGATGAGGTTGCTAGGTGTTTGGTTAAAGTCGCTACAATATCCATGGAGGAGCTGTGTTGGTCTTCAGCCCTCTTGTCTTTATCCATTTCATTTTTGTCACTATCCATCCTTCCGTTTGTCCTTCTGTCCATTTTGTAATTTCTCAAGCAACTACCAACGGAGACCAGATGGAGAATGAGAGAATCACTCACTTTTGTTCCAATATGTGTCTTCTCATCTTTGTTCAAATCTTCTGCTCTGCTACGGTAAATAAGAGATTCTTCTAGATTGACAGATTTATTTTGACTTCACTTTACAAACTCAGCCTTGAATATAGAGTAGTGTTAACCCCCACAGCTATAATCGGAGTAACAAACACTATTGATTATAATGACAGTGATAATATTAATCCACAGTAATGTTAGTAATAATCATAATAATAAAAACATTAAAACAATCATTATAATAGTAATAATAATAACAATATAATAATGACAATAATAATTATTATAATAATATTAATTATTATTATTATTATTATTATAGTAATAATAATAATGATTATAATAGTAGTAATAATAATTATAATAGTACCAATAATAATAATAATTATAATAGTAATAATAATAATGATTATAATAGTAGTAATAATAATTATAATAGTACTATAATTTACACCTGCATTGTTTGCTGTTTGGGGTTTTAGGCTGGGTTTCTGTACAGCACTTTGAGATATCAGCTGATGTACGAAGGGCTATATAAATAAATTTGATTTGATTTGATTTGACTAATAATAATAATAATAATAATATTAATAATAATAATAATTATAATAATACTAATAATAATAATAATTATAATAATAATAATTATAATAGTAATAATAATAATAATAATTATAATAGTAATAATAATAATTATAATAGTAATAATAATAATAATTATAATAGTACTAATAATAATAATAATTATAATAGTAATAATAATAATAATAATTATAATAGTATAATAATAATAATAATTATAATAGTAATAATAATAATAATAATTATAATAGTAATAATAATTATAATACTAATAATAATAATAATTATAATAGTAATAATAATAATAATACTTATAATAGTAATAATAATAATAATTATAATAGTAATAATAATAATAATAATTATAATAGTACTAATAATAATAATTATAATTATAATAGTAATAATAATAATTATAATAATAGTAATAATAATAATTATAATAGTACTAATAATAATAATTATAATAGTAATAATAATAATTATAATAGTAATAATAATAATAATAATTATAATAGTAATAATAATAATAATAATTATAATAGTAATAATAATAATTATAATAGTAATAATAATAATTATAATAGTAATAATAATAATAATAATTATAATAGTAATAATAATAATTATAATAGTAATAATAATTATTATAATAATAATGATGATAATAATAATAATCATAATCATAATAGTCACTATAATAACAATACATGTAAGATTAATGAGAGTAATTGGAGAGATCTTGACATGTAGTTAACTTAGTAGTGGTAGGCAGGGTACTAACATGGTAGGCATGGTAATAACATGGTAGGGATAGGCAGGGTATTAACATGGTAGGGGTGGGCAGGGTATTAACGTGGTAGGCAGGGTATTAACATGGTAGGCAGGGTATTAACATGGTAGGCAGGGTGGTAACATGGTAGGCAGGGTGGTAACATGGTAGGCAGGGTGGTAACATGGTAGGGGGAAGCAGGGTATTAACGTGGTAGGCAGGGTATTAACATGGTAGGCAGGGTATTAACATGGTAGGCAGGGTGGTAACATGGTAGGCAGGGTATTAACATGGTAGGTAGGGTATTAACATGGTAGGCAGGGTGTTAACATGGTAGGCAAGGTTTTAACATGGTAGGCATGGTATTAATATGGTAGGGGTAGGCAGGGTGTTATCATGGTAGGCAGGGTATTAACATGGTTGGGATAGGAAGGGTATTAACATGGTAGGGATAGGAAGGGTATTAACATGGTAGGGATAGGAAGGGTATTAACATGGTAGGGATATGAAGGGTATTAACATGGTAGGGATAGGAAGGGTATTAACATGGTAGGGGTAGGCAGGGTATTAATATGGTAGGGGTAGGCAGGGTATTAATAATGTAGGCAGGGTATTAACATGGCAGGGGTAGGCAGGGTATTAACATGGTAGGGGTAGGCAGGGTGTTAACATGGGAGGCAGTGTATTAATATGGTAGGCAGGGTATTAACATGCTAGGGATAGGCAGGGTATTAACATGTTAGGGATAGGAAAGGTATTAACATGGTAGGGGTAGGCAGGGTATTAATATGGTAGGGGTAGGCAGGGTATTAATAATGTAGGCAGGGTATTAACATGGCAGGGGTAGGCAGGGTATTAACATGGTAGGGGTAGGCAGGGTGTTAACATGGTAGGCAGGGTATTAACATGGTAGGCAGGGTATTAACATGGTAGGGATAGGAAGGGTATTAACATGGTAGGGGTAGGCAGGGTATTAACATGGTAGGGGTAGGCAGGGTATTAACATGGTAGGCATGGTAATAACATGGTAGGGGTAGGCAGGGTATTAACGTGGTAGGCAGGGTATTAACATGTTAGGCAGGGCATTAACATGGTAGGCAGGGTATTAACATGGTAGGCAGGGTGTTAACATGGTAGGCAGGGTATTAACATGGTAGGCAGGGTATTAACATGGTAGGCAGGGTAGTAACATGGTAGGCAGGGTGTTAACATGGTAGGCAGGGTTTTAACATGGTAGGCAGGGTGTTAACATGGTAGGCAGGGTTTTAACATGGTAGGCATGGTATTAATATGGTAGGGGTAGGCAGGGTGTTAACATGGTAGGCAGGGTATTAACATGGTAGGGTAAGGCAGGGTATTAACATGGTAGGGATAGGCAGGGTGTTAACATGGTAGGCAGGGTATTAACATGGTAGGGATAGGAAGGGTATTAACATGGTAGGGGTAGGCAGGGTATTAACATGGTAGGGGTAGGCAGGGTATTAACATGGTAGGCATGGTAATAACATGGTAGGGGTAGGCAGGGTATTAACGTGGTAGGCAGGGTATTAACATGTTAGGCAGGGCATTAACATGGTAGGCAGGGTGTTAACATGGTAGGCAGGGTGTTAACATGGTAGGGATAACATGGTAGGCAGGGTGTTAACATGGTAGGCAGGTAGTAACATGGTAGGCAGGATGTTAACATGGTAGGCAGGGTTTTAACATGGTAGGCAGGGTGTTAACATGGTAGGCAGGGTTTTAACATGGTAGGCATGGTATTAATATGGTAGGGGTAGGCAGGGTGTTAACATGGTAGACAGGGTATTAACATGGTAGGGTAAGGCAGGGTATTAACATGGTAGGGATAGGCAGGGTGTTAACATGGTAGGCAGGGTATTAACATGGTAGGGGTAGGCAGGGTATTAACATGGTAGGGGTAGGCAGGGTATTAACATGGTAGAGAGAGGGGCAGGGTATTAACATTGTAGGGGTAGGCAGGGTGTTAACATGGTAGGCAGGGTGTTAACATGGTAGGGATAGGCAGGGTGTTAACATGGTAGGCAGGGTATTAATGTGGTAGTCAGGGTGTTAACATGGTTGGCAGGGTGTTAACATGGTAGGGATAGGCAGGGTGTTAACATGGTAGGGGTAGGCAGGGTATTAACGTGGTAGGGGTAGGCAGGGTATTAATGTGGTAGGGGTAGGCAGGGTATTAATAATATAGGCAGGGTATTAATGTGGAAGAGGAAGGCAGGGTATTAATATGGTAAGGGTAGGCAGGGTATTAATGTGGTAGGGGTAGGCAGGGTATGAATAAGTTAGGCAGGGTATTAATGTGGTCGAGGAAGGCAGGGTATTAATGTGGTAGGGGTAGGCAGGGTATTAACATGGTAGGGGTTGGCAGGGTATTAATGTGGTAGGGGCAGGCAGGGTATTAACATGGTAGGGGTAGGCAGGGTATTAACGTGGTAGGGGTAGGCAGGGTATTAATATGGTAGGGGTTGGCAAGATATTAATGTGGTTGGTAGGCAGGGTATTAATACTGTAGGGGTAGGCAGGGTATTAATATGGTAGGGGTAGGCAGGGTATTAATGTGGTAGTGGTAGGCAGGGTATTAACATGGTAGGCATGGTAATAACATGGTAGGGGTAGGCAGGGTATTAACATGGTAGGGGTAGGCAGGGTATTAACATGGTAGGCATGGTAATAACATGGTAGGGGAGGCAGGGTATTAACGTGGTAGGCAGGGTATTAACATGGTAGGCAGGGTGGTAACATGGTAGGCAGGGTATTAACATGGTAGGTAGGGTATTAACATGGTAGGCAGGGTGTTAACATGGTAGGCAAGGTTTTAACATGGTAGGCATGGTATTAATATGGTAGGGGTAGGCAGGGTGTTATCATGGTAGGCAGGGTATTAACATGGTTGGGATGGGAAGGGTATTAACATGGTAGGGATAGGAAGGGTATTAACATGGTAGGGTTAGGAAGGGTATTAACATGGTAGGGATATGAAGGGTATTAACATGGTAGGGATAGGAAGGGTATTAACATGGTAGGGGTAGGCAGGGTATTAATATGGTAGGGATAGGCAGGGTATTAATAATGTAGGCAGGGTATTAACATGGCAGGGGTAGGCAGGGTATTAACATGGTAGGGGTAGGCAGGGTATTAATATGGTAGGCAGGGTATTAACATGCTAGGGATAGGCAGGGTATTAACATGTTAGGGATAGGAAAGGTATTAACATGGTAGGGGTAGGCAGGGTATTAATATGGTAGGGGTAGGCAGGGTATTAATAATGTAGGCAGGGTATTAACATGGCAGGGGTAGGCAGGGTATTAACATGGTAGGGGTAGGCAGGGTGTTAACATGGTAGGCAGGGTATTAACATGGTAGGCAGGGTATTAACATGGTAGGGATAGGAAGGGTATTAACATGGTAGGGGTAGGCAGGGTATTAACATGGTAGGGGTAGGCAGGGTATTAACATGGTAGGCATGGTAATAACATGGTAGGGGCAGGCAGGGTATTAACGTGGTAGGGGTAGGCAGGGTATTAATATGGTAGGGGTTGGCAAGATATTAATGTGGTTGGTAGGCAGGGTATTAATACTGTAGGGTTAGGCAGGGTATTAATATGGTAGGGGTAGGCAGGGTATTAATGTGGTAGTGGTAGGCAGGGTATTAACATGGTAGGCATGGTAATAACATGGTAGGGGTAGGCAGGGTATTAACATGGTAGGGGTAGGCAGGGTATTAACATGGTAGGCATGGTAATAACATGGTAGGGGTAGGCAGGGTATTAACCTGGTAGCTACATAGCCGTTAGCTAGCTACATAGCCGTCTTTGTATCAAAGATAATTGTGTAGTCAGAGGTAGGTTCGCTAGCCATCTATTGTGTTCTTTAAGCAACGTAACGTAAACAACACTGCTAGCTAGCCTGCTAGCCCCCGAATAGCAACACTGCAGAAACCATTACACACGGAAGGCTTGATTAGTGTAGTGTCAAATAACGCACCCACTGCCAGCTGGCCTACTTCAGCAGTGTTATCATTTTAATCATTTTAGTCAATAAGATTCTTGGGATAGAACTTTCTGAACATTCGAGAGGGATAGTCCACTTGTCATTCCAATCTGGTAGGGATTAGGAAGGGTAGCCTGTCAACTATGTGTAGGTTTATCCCTGTTCTTAACATGCACAGACCATACAAACGCTCCTCAACATGGTACTCTGGTGGTCCCAGGCAGGGATTAATATGGAGTTCCAGGTCTCCGGTAGCCTCTGGAACTGCCAATCTGCGGTCAACAAGGCAGAGTTCATCTCAGCCCATGCCTCCCTCCAGTCCCTCGACTTCTTGGCCCTGACGGAAACATGGATCACCACAGACAACACTGCTATTCCTACTGCTCTCTCTTCGTCCGCCAGTGTATCGCACACCCCGAGAGCGTCTGGTCAGCGGGGTGGTGGCACCGGGATCCTATCTCTCCCAATGGTCATTCTCTCTTTCTCCCCTTACCCATCTGTCTATCGCCTCCTTTGAATTCCATGCTGTCAGGGTTACTAGCCCTTTCAAGCTTAACATCCTTATCATTTATCGCCCTCCAGGTTCCCTCGGAGAGTTCATCAATGAGCTTGATGCCTTGATAAGCTCCTTTCCTGAGGACGGCTCACCTCTCACAGTTCTAGGCAGGGTTTAACCTCCATGGTACCTTTGACTCTTTCCTCTCTGCCTCCTTCTTTCCACTCCTCTCCTCTTTTGACCTCACCCTCTCACCTTCCCCCCTACTCACAAGGCAGGCAATAGGACCTCATCTTTACTAGATGCTGTTCTTCCACTAACCTCATTGCAACTCCCCTCCAAGTCTCCGACCACTGCCTTGTATCCTTTTCCCTCTCGCTCTCATCCAACACCATCCCACACTGCCCCTACTAACGGATGGTATCGCGCCGTCCCAACCTTCGCTCTCTCTCCCCCGCTACTCTCTCCTCTTCCATCCTATCATCTCTTCCCTCCGCTCAAACCTTCTCCCACCTATCTCCTGATTCTGCCTCCTCAACCCTCCTCTCCTCCCTCTCTGCATCCCTTGACTCTCTATGTCCCCTATCCTCCAGGGGCTCGGGCTCCGTGGCTCGATGACTCATTGTAGGGCTCACAGAACAGGGCTCCGGGCAGCCGAGCGGAAATGGAGGAAGGGTCGCCTCCCTGCGGACCTGGCATCCTTTCAATCCCTGGTCTACATTTTCCTCCTCTGTCTCTGCTGCTAAAGCCAGGCTAAATTCCAATTCTGCTTCCAACCCTAGGAAGCTCTTTGCCACCTTCTCCTCCCTCCTGAATCCTCCGCCCCTCCCCCCTCCTCCCTCTCTGCAGATGACTTCGTCAACCATTTTGAAAAGAAGGTCGACGACATCCGATCCTCGTTTGCTAAGTCAAACGACACCGCTGGTTCTGCTCACACTGCCCTACCCTGTGCTCTGACCTCTTTCTCCCCTCTCTCTCCAGATGAAATCTCGCGTCTGGTACGGCAGCCGCCCAACAACCTGTGGTCGACCCTATCCCCTCCTCTCTTCTCCAGACCATTTCCGGAGACCTTCTCCCTTACCTCACCTCGCTCATCAACTCATCCCTGACCGTTGGTACGTCCCTTCCGTCTTCAAGAGAGCGAGAGTTGCACCCCTTCTAAAAACCTACACTCGATCCCTCCGATGTCAACAATTACAGACCAGTATCCCTTCTTTCTTTTCTCTCCAAAACTCTTGAACGTGCCGTCCTTGGCCAGCTCTCCCGCTATCTCTCTCTGAATGACCTTCTTGATCCAAATCAGTCAGGTTTCAAGACTAGTCACTCAACTGAGACTGCTCTCCTCTGTATCACGGAGGGCTCGCACTGCTAAAGCTAACTCTCTCTCCTCTGCTCTCATCCTTCTAGATCTATCGGCTGCCTTCGATAGTGAACCATCAGATCCTCCCTCTCCACCCTCTCCGAGTTGGGGTAGGCGCGGCCCACGCTTAATTGGTCCTACCTGACAGGGCTCCTACCAGGTGGGTGGCGAGAATCTGTCTCCTCACCACGCGCTCTCACCACTGGTGTCCCCAGGGCTCTGTTCTTGGGTCTCCTATTCTCGCTATACACCAAGTCACTTGGCTCTGTCATAACCTCACATGGTCTCTCTTATCATTGCTATGCAGGACACACAATTAATCTTCTCCTTTCCTCCTTCTGATGACCAGGTGGGTATCGCATCTCTGCATGTCTGGCAGACATATCAGTGTGGATGACGGATCACCACCTCAAGCTGGTCGGCAAGGGAGCTGCTCTTCCTAGGGGAAGGACTGCCCGTTCCATGATCTCGCCATCACGGTTGACAACTCCATTGTGGTCCCAGGGCCAAGAACCTTGGCGTGATCCTGGGTCGTTCTCAACTAACATCAAGGCGGTGGCCCGTATTAGGTTCATGCTCTACAACATCCGCAGGGTAGTAATGCCTCACACAGGAAGGGCGCAGGTCCTAATCCAGGCACTTGTCATCTCCCGTCTGGATTACTGCAACTCGCTGTGGCTGGGCTCCCTGCCTGTGCCATTAACCCCATCAACTCATATGCCATTGGTGTTCAACCTTCCCAAGTTCTTCATCAAAGCTCCTCCGTTCTCTCCACTGGCTTCAGTTGAAGTGCATGCACAAGACCATGGTGCTTGCCTACGGAGCTGTAGGGGAAGGTACCTCCAGGCTCTGATCAGGCCCTACACCCAAACAAGGGCACTGCGTTCATCCACCTCTGGCCTGCTCGCTCCCTACCACTGAGGAAGACAGGCTCAGCCCAGTCAAAACTGGGCCCTGGCCCCCAATGGTGGAACAAACTTAACGCCAGGACAGCGGAGTCAATCACCACCTTCCGGAGACACCTGAAATATCTTTAAGGAATACCTAGGCAGGTTATTAATTTCACCCCACCCCCTAAGTTTTAGATGCACTATTGTAAGTGACTGTCCCACTGGATGTCATAAGGTGATTGCACCAATTTGTAAGTCGCTCTGGATAAGAGCGTCTGCTAAATGACTTAAATGTAAATGTAAATGGGTAGGCAGGGTATTAATATGGTAGGGGTTGGCAAGATATTAATGTGGTTGGTAGGCAGGGTATTAATACTGTAGGGGTAGGCAGGGTATTAATATGGTAGGGGTAGGCAGGGTATTAATGTGGTAGTGGTAGGCAGGGTATTAACATGGTAGGCAGGGTATTAATGTGGTAGGGGTAGGCAGGGTATTAATGTGGTATGGGTAGGCAGGGTATTAATGTGGTAGGGGTAGGCAGGGTATTAATAATGTAGGCAGGGTATTAATATGGTAGGGGTAGGCAGGGTATTAATAATGTAGGCAGGGTATTAATTTGGTAGGGGTAGGCAGGGTATTAATGTGGTAGGGGTAGACAGGGTATTAATATGGTAGGGGTAGGCAGGGTATTAACATGGTAGGGATAGGCAGGGTTTTAATGTGGTAGGGGTAGACAGGGTATTAATATGGTAGTGGTAGACAGGGTATTAATGTGGTAGGGGTAGGCAGGGTTTTAACATGGTAGGGTAGGCAGGGTATTAATATAACATGGTAGGCAGGGTATTAATGTGGTAGGGGTAGGCAGGGTATTAATGTGGTAGGGGTAGGCAGGGTATTAATGTGGTAGGGGTAGGCAGGGTATTAATAATGTAGGCAGGGTATTAATGTGGTATGGGTAGGCAGGGTATTAACGTGGTAGGGGTAGGCAGGGTATTAATATGGTAGGGGGGCAAGATATTAATGGTGGGGTAGGCAGGGTATTAATACTGTAGGGGTAGGCAGGGTATTAATGTGGTAGGGGTAGGCAGGGTATTAATGTGGTAGTGGTAGGCAGGGTATTAACATGGTAGGCAGGGTATTAATATGGTAGGGGTAGGCAGGGTAGTAATGTGGTATGGGTAGGCAGGGTATTAATAATGGTAGGGGTAGGCAGGGTATTAATAATGTAGGCAGGGTATTAATATGGTAGGCATAGGCAGGGTAGTAATGTGGTAGGGGTAGGCAGGGTAGTAATGTGGTAGGGGTAGGCAGGGTATTAACATAATATATGCCATTTAGCAACTGAGCTTTTATCCAAAGCGCCTTACAGTCATGTGTGCATACATTCTGGTATGGGAGGTCCCAGGGATTAACCCACTGGTAGGGGTACAGCGCCATGCTCTACCAACTGAGCTACAGAAGGACCACATGGTAGGGGTAGGCAGGGTATTAATGTGGTAGGGGTAGGCAGGGTATTAATATGGTAGGGGTAGGCAGGGTATTAATGTGGTAGGGGTAGGCAGGGTATTAACATGGTAGGGGTAGGCAGGGTATTAATTTGGTAGGGGTAGGCAGGGTATTAATATGGTAGGGGTAGGCAGGTTATTAATTTGGTAGGGGTAGGCAGGGTATTAATGTGGTAGGGGTAGGCAGTGTATTAACATGGTAGGGGTAGGCAGGGTATTAATGTGGTAGGGGTAGGCAGGGTATTAATGTGGTAGGGGTAGGCAGGGTATATTAGTGTTTTAGGGGTAGGCAGGGTATTAATAATGTAGGCAGGATATTAATGTGGTCGAGGAAGGCAGGGTATTAATGTGGTAGGGGTAGGCAGGGTATTAACATGGTAGGGGTAGGCAGGGTATTAACGTGGTAGGGGTAGGCAGGGTATTAATATGGTAGGGGTTGGCAAGATATTAATGTGGTTGGTAGGCAGGGTATTAATACTGTAGGGGTAGGCAGGGTATTAATATGGTAGGGGTAGGCAGGGTATTAATGTGGTAGTGGTAGGCAGGGTATTAACATGGTAGGCAGGGTATTAATGTGGTAGGGGTAGGCAGGGTATTAATGTGGTATGGGTAGGCAGGGTATTAATGTGGTAGGGGTAGGCAGGGTATTAATAATGTAGGCAGGGTATTAATATGGAAGGGGAAGGCAGGGTGTTAATGTGGTAGGGGTAGGCAGGGTATTAACATGGTAGGGGTAGGCAGGGTATTAACATGGTAGGGATAGGCATGGTTTTAATGTGGTAGGGGTAGACAGGGTATTAATATGGTAGTGGTAGGCAGGGTATTAATGTGGTAGGGATAGGCAGGGTTTTAACATGGTAAGGGTAGGCAGGGTATTAATATGGTAGGGGTAGGCAGGGTATTAATGTGGTAGGGGTAGGCAGGGTATTAATATGGTAGGGGTAGGCAGGGTATTAATATGGTAGGGGTAGGCAGGGTATTAATTTGGTAGGGGTAGGCAGGGTATTAATGTGGTAGGGGTAGGCACGGTATTAACGTGGTAGGGGTAGGCAGGGTATTAACATGGTAGGGGTAGGCAGGGTATTAACGTGGTAGGGGTAGGCAGGGTATTAATGTGGTAGGGGTAGGCAGGGTATTAATGTGGTAGGGGTAGGCAGGGTATTAATAATGTAGGCAGGGTATTAATATGGTAGGGGTAGGCAGGGTAGTAATGTGGTAGGGGTAGGCAGGGTATTAACATAATATATGCCATTTAGCAGACGCTTTTATCCAAAGCGCCTTACAGTCATGTGTGCATACATTCTACGTATGGGAGGTCCTGGGGATCGAACCCACTACCCTGGCGTTACAAGCGCCATGCTCTACCAACTGAGCTACAGAAGGACCACATGGTAGGGGTAGGCAGGGTATTAATGTGGTAGGGGTAGGCAGGGTATTAATATGGTAGGGGTAGGCAGGTTATTAATTTGGTAGGGGTAGGCAGGGTATTAATGTGGTAGGGGTAGACAGGGTATTAATATGGTAGGGGTAGGCAGGGTATTAATGTGGTAGGGGTAGGCAGGGTATTAACATGGTAGGGGTAGGCAGGGTATTAATTTGGTAGGGGTAGGCAGGGTATTAATATGGTAGGGGTAGGCAGGTTATTAATTTGGTAGGGGTAGGCAGGGTATTAATGTGGTAGGGGTAGGCAGTGTATTAACATGGTAGGGGTAGGCAGGGTATTAATGTGGTAGGGGTAGGCAGGGTATTAATGTGGTAGGGGTAGGCAGGGTATTAATAATGTAGGCAGGGTATTAATGTGGTCGAGGAAGGCAGGGTATTAATGTGGTAGGGGTAGGCAGGGTATTAACATGGTAGGGGTAGGCAGGGTATTAATAATGTAGGCAGGGTATTAATGTGGTAAAGGAATGCAGGGTAGTAATGTGCTAGGGGTAGGCAGGGTATTAACATGGTAGGGGTAGGCAGGGTATTCATATGGTAGGGGTAGGCAGGGTATTAATGTGGTAGGGGTAGGCAGGGTATTAATGTGGTAGGGGTAGGCAGGGTATATTAGTGTTTTAGGGGTAGGCAGGGTATTAATATTGTAAGCAGGGTATTAATATGGTCGAGGAAGGCAGGGTATTAATGTGGTAGGGGTAGGCAGGGTATTAACATGGTAGGGGTAGGCAGGGTATTAATGTTGTAGGGGTAGGCAGGGTATTAACATGGTAGAGGTAGGCAGGGTATTACTGTGGTAAGGGTAGGCAGGGTATTAATAATGTAGGCAAGGTATTAATGTGGTAGGGGTAGGCAGGGTATTAACATGGTAGGGGTAGGCAGGGTATTAACATGGTAGGGTCGGCAGGGTATTAATGTGGTAGGGGTAGGCAGGGTATTAACATGGTAGGGGGAGGCAGGGTATTAACGTGGTAGGGGTAGGCAGGGTATTAACGTGGTAGGGGTAGGCAGGGTATTAACGTGGTAGGGGTAGGCAGGGTATTAATGTGGTAGGGGTAGGCAGGGTATAAATATGGTAGGTGTAGGCAGGGTATTAATGTGGTAGGGGTAGGCAGGGTATTAATGTGGTAGGGGAAGGCAGGGTATTAATATGGTAGGGGTAGGCAGGGTATTAATATGGTAGGGGTAGGCAGGGTATAAATTTGGTAGGTGTAGGCAGGGTATTAATGTGGTAGGGGTAGGCAGGGTATTAATGTGGTAGGGGTGGGCAGGGTATTAACATGGTAGGGGTAGGCAGGGTATTAATGTGGTAGGGGTAGGCAGGGTATTAATGTGGTAGGGGTAGGCAGGGTATTAATAATGTAGGCAGGGTATTAATATGGTAGGGGTAGGCAGGGTATTAATAATGTAGGCAGGGTATTAATATGGTAGGGGTAGGCAAGGTATTAATGTGGTGGGGTAGGCAGGGTATTAATAATGTAGGCAGGGTATTAATATGGTAGGGGTAGGCAGGGTATTAATGTGGTAGAGGAAGGCAGGGTAGTAATGTGGTAGGGGTAGGCAGGGTATTAATTTGGTAGGGGTAGGCAGGGTATTAATATGGTAGGGATAGGCAGGGTATTAATGTGGTAGAGGAAGGCAGGGTAGTAATGTGGTCGGGGTAGGCAGGGTATTAATGTGGTAGGGGTAGGCAGGGTATTAATAATGTAGGCAGGGTATTAATGTGGTAGAGGAAGGCAGGGTAGTAATGTGGTAGGGGTAGGAACGGTATTAATGTGGTAGGGGTAGGCAGGGTATTAATAATGTAGGCAGGGTATTAATGTGGTAGGGGTAGGCAGGGTATTAATGTGGTAGGGGTAGGCAGGTTATTAACATGGTAGGGGTAGGCAGGGTATTAATGTGGTAGGGGTAGGCAGGGTATTAATATGGTAGGGGTAGGCAGGGTATTAATAATGTAGGCAGGGTATTAATATGGTAGAGGAAGGCAGGGTATTAATGTGCTAGGGGTAGGCAGGGTATTAACATGATAGGGGTAGGCAGGGTATTAATGTGGTATGGGTAGGCAGGGTATTAATGTGGTAGGGGTAGGCAGGGTATTAATGTGGTAGGGATAGGCAGGTTATTAATATGGTAGGGGTAGGCAGGGTATTAATGTGGTAGGGGTAGGCAGGGTATTAATGTGGTAGGGGTAGGCAGGGTATTAATGTGGTAGGGGTAGGCAGGGTATTAATGTGGTAGGGGTAGGCAGGGTATTAATGTGGTAGGGGTAGGCATGTTATTAATATGGTAGGGGTAGGAAGGGTATTAACATGGTAGGGGTAGGCAGGGTATTAACGTGGTAGGGGTAGGCAGGGTATTAACATGGTAGGGGTAGGCAGGGTAGTAATATGGTAGGCAAGGTATTAATGTGGTAGGGGTAGGCAGGGTATTAATGTGGTAGGGGTAGGCAGGGTATTAATGTGGTAGGGGTAGGAAGGGTATTAACATGGTAGGGGTAGGCAGGGTATTAACGTGGTTGGGGTAGGCAGGGTATTAACATGGCAGGGTAGTAATGTGGTAGGGGTAGGCAGGGTAGTAATATGGTAGGGGTAGGCATGGTGTTAACGTGGTAGGGGTAGGCAGGGTATTAACGTGGTAGGGGTAGGCAGGGTATTAATGTGGTAGGGGTTGGCAGGGTAGTAATATGGTAGGGTAGGCAGGGTAGTAATATGGTAGGGGTAGGCAGGGTATTAACGTGGTAGGGGTAGGCAGGGTAGTAATATGGTAGGGGTAGGCAGGGTATTAATGTGGTAGGGGTTGGCAGGGTAGTAATATGGTAGGGTAGGCAGGGTAGTAATATGGTAGGGGTAGGCAGGGTATTAACGTGGTAGGGGTAGGCAGGGTATTAATATGGTAGAGGTTGGCAGGGTATTAATGTGGTAGAGGTAGGCAGGGTACTAATGTGGTAGGGGTAGGCAGGGTACTAATGTGGTAGGGGTTGGCAGGGTATTAATATGGTAGGCAGGGTATTAATGTGGTAGGGGTAGGCAGGGTATTAATGTGGTAGGGGTAGGCAGGGTACTTGTAATCTCTGACCCATGTCATGATGGTTTCGAGGGAGTTTGTCATTGAGCCTGCTGTAGGTGGACGTCACAGTGTGGTCACTCACCCACACCCACCCACCCACCCACCCACCCACCCACCACACACACA
>NC_060196.1:62144248-62156748 GCF_021184085.1 Oncorhynchus gorbuscha
CGGCTTGGAGGGAAATCATATATTTTTTTTCTTTTCTGTTTTTGTCTCTTAAATTCAAATGTTTTTTTTTTTTTTCAAATCCACAGTATTTCAGAGCCCCTTGAAAATGTTCTCAGGCAAAAAAAAACTCATCAATAATTCCTTTGTTATTGGAGACAGATAAGACCATGTGACCCACCCAGCCTACAGTATGGTACTGTGCCTTCTCTCTGTTTCCGTCCCTCGTTCCAATTCTCTTTTTTTAGAGGGGAAAAGAGAAGGGACATTGAATTATGTTTTAAAAGATTCTGGAGAGGAAGGTTTTAGTGAATTAGACTGGATTTCACTGTATAGGCAACATATGACAAGGCTTCTCAGAGAAAGGGTGAGAGAGAGAGAGGGAGAGAGAGAGAGAGAGAGAGAGAGAGAGAGAGAGAGAGAGAGAGAGAGAGAGAGAGAGAGAGAGAGAAACAGAGAGAGAGAGACAGGAAGAGAGAAAGGGAGAGAGAGGGAGACAGGAAGAAAGAGAGAGAGAGAGAGGAAGAGAGAAAGGGAGAGAAAGGGAGACAGGAGAGAGAGAGAGAGAGAGGGGGAGAGGAAGAGAGAGAAACTGTATATATTATATATATATATAATATGACATTTGTAATGTCTTTATTGTTTTGAAACTTCTGTATGTGTAATGTTTACTGTAGATTTTTATTGTTTATTTCACTTTTGTATATTATCTACCTCACTTGCTTTGGCAATGTTAACACATGTTTCCCATGCCAATAAATACAAAGAGAGAGAGAGAGAGAGAGAGAGAGAGAGAGAGAGAGAGAGAGAGAGAGAGAGAGAGAGAGAGAGAGAGAGAGGGGGTGAAAGGAGTTAATCCCTCTCTCCGTTGGAAGGGTGTGTCTTGTGCTGAAGTTACATTGAGGAGGAGGAAGCTGACAGGCAGAGAAATCGCCTGGGGCCCTTGGCAGCTCTTCGATTCATTTTGCCATTTTGCTAGTCTAACCAATCTTGAAAAAAGCATTTTTTGTTGGAAATGTAATATATCTAAAAAAGTACATCAGACTTTTTTTTTTGCTACGTAAGTCTCCTGTTTTTATGAGGCCGTTATTCCCCACACACCCTCCTCTTCTGACAGTGATTCTGTGATTCTCATTTGCCCACCAGGGGGTGCCATTGTCTCACAGTGAAAAAGGATCCCCTGTTGTGAAATTTCAATATTCTGAAAAACTCGAAAAAAAAAATAAATAAAATATAAATAAGAATCAGCCACTTTTACACTTCAGAAGGTTTATCTAAAAAAAAAGAAAACAGCTTCAAGGTTTTTTTGTTTTGTTTGTGATGTTTTCTGGCTGTCAAGTATACCGTGCCACACTAGATAGCTGGTGAACAGCATCGTTCAAAACGATGTACAAAAAAAAAAGAAAAACACACTCTCCTTCAAACAGTACACTGAGACACCCAGACAGCTGGTAGATTGATGGATGCTCGGGCCAATAGGAAGGAGTCGTGAGAGAATAAAACCTTAGGTGAATGAGTGTTGACTGGGACATGTGTAGGAGGAGGCATCCATAGTTGAATGTTAAGTGAGTGTGTATTAACACAGTCTTCAGAGGATGTAGCCAACTAGCCAAACGACGTCAAACTAGTTGATGTAGAGCCTTGGGTGATGTGGAGTGGCCATTTAGAGGGAGAATCTGCTCCATGCCCACAAGAGTGGTTGAGATTTGTGAAGCCCTTATTTCCTGTGAAGATGGAAGCTAGGCTAAGATAGGCTAAGAGGCTAAGATGAGCTAAGAGGCTAAGATGAGCTAAGAGGCTAAGATGAGCTAAGAGGCTAAGATGGGCTAAAATAGGCTAAGAGGCTAAGATGAGCTGAGGCTAAGATAGGCTAGGCTATTCCAGGCTTGGCTAGGCTACGCTATAGGTGGACAGGCATGCACAGACATGCTACTATTGCATGACTACACCTTTCAGTGACTGTCACTGTATTTTACAGCTCTATCTCTCTCTCTCTCCGACTAAAGATGAGGGAAATAAATGTGTGTGTGGAGTCAACTGTGATCCCGTAGTCACTACAGATTGTTTGTGTTTGTTTATTGGGGATTCAAAGTTCCAGGGCACAAATGGCTCTCCCCTTCTGTCTTGCCTTGTCCTTGGAATGGCATGACGATGGGACCCAGCATCCCCCAACAGTGAAGGCTTGAGAAAGTCAGTATGGCCTATATCGTCATTGGGAGAGGGATCAGTGCATGGAACTAGTGAGAGTTTTGGTTGATCTAGGATCCTCACAAAATAGGTTGTATCTCCACGTTTAGTTGGTTCCAGTGTTCAGAACCGGGTCTGAGCCTCCGGGATGTAGATCTTAATGGTTGTGGTCGTTCTAGGGTGGGATAGCTAGCTATATCTCTATATTTAGGCTGTCCCAGGCGTCTGGTCGGTTCTGTTCACTGGGATAAAGGGCTGTATCTCCATGTTCAGAGCCGGGTCTGAGCCTCTGGGATGTATATCTCGATGCTGTCGGCGCTCTCCGTGGCTGAGTTCTGTCTGAAGGAAGAAGACCTCTTGGTCTGGAGCAGTCTCCTGCGTGCCTCAGTCCTCTGTCTGTCCCCCAGGTCTAAGGACTTCTCCCGGATAGGCACGGCCCGTCCCACACCCCCGCTACGGGCCATCACCAGTACTCCTCCGCTTCCTCCTACCCCTCGTTCCACTGAGAGGTCGTTGACGCTGTCGGCACGGAGACTGCCGCTCACCCCCCCAGCTGGCTTCTTTGGTAGTGGGGGAGGAAGCTTCTTGTCATCCTGAGGGGGATGAGAGGAAGAGGGGGATGAGAGGAGGGGGATGAGGGGAAGAGGGGGATGAGGAGAAGAGGGGGATGAGGGGGATGAGGAGAAGAGGGATGAGGGGAAGAGGGGAAGAGGGGGATGAGTGGAAGAGGGGGATGAGTGGAAGAGGGGGATGAGGGGAAGAGGGGGATGAGAGGAGGGGGGATGAGAGGAAGAGGGGGATGAGGGGTGGACATTATGGAAGGACGGAGCAGGGATAATGAGGGAGATGAGGGAGAATGAGTGAAAGGGTTGAGTGAGAAAATGATTAAGATCCAATAGAAGATTGTAGGGGTGGACAGACAGACAGATAATGAGATGTAAAAACCATTAAACAAGACAGAATATTCAGACCAAATAAAGACACCAGTATCAGGATGTGAATAAACAGAGGAAGAACAATAGCTCATAGTTGCTAGTTTAGAACTTCCTGTCTCTCCTAAAAACAATCTATCAGATGTAATAAACAACACAGTGTATTTCGTTCCATCTACACACAATATAATGACTAAGCAAAAAATATTTGTAATTTAAAAAAAACACATTTTTGTTTTATTTGTTTTACTGAAATACCTTATTTACATAAGTATTCAGACCCTTTGCTATGAGAATTGAAATTGAGCTCAGGTGCATCCTGTTTCCATTGATCATCCTTGAGATGTTTCTACAACTTGATTGGTGTCCACCTGTGGTAAATTCAATTGATTGGACATGATTTGGAAAGGCACACACCGGTCTATATAAGGTCCCACAGTTGACAGTGCATGTCAGAGCAAAAACCACGCCACGAGGTCGAAGGAATTGTCAGTAGAGCTCCGAGACAGGATTGTGACGAGGTACAGACCTGGGGAAGGGTACCAAAACAATTTCTACAGCATTGAAGGTCCCCAAGAACACAGTGTCCTCCATCATTCTTAAATGGAAGAATTTTAAGACACTTCCTAGAGTCAGCCGCCGGGCCAAACTGAGCACTCGGGGAGAAGGACCTTGGCCAGGGAGGTGACCAAGAACCCGATGGTCACTCTGACAGAGCTCCAGAGTTCCTCTGTGGAGATGGGAAAACTTTCCAGAAGGACAACCATCTCTGCAGCACTCCACCAATCAGGCCTTAACGGAAGAGTGGCCAGAAGGAAGGCACATGACAGCCCACTTGGAGTTTGCCAAAATGCACCTAAGGGACTCACACCATGAGAAACAAGATGCTCTGGTCCGATGAAACCAAGATTGAACTCTTTGGCCTGAATGCCAAGCGTCACGTCTGAAGGAAACCTGGCACCATCCCTACGGTGAAGCATGGTAGTGGTGGCAGCATCATGCTGTGGGGAGGTTTTCAGTGGCAGGGACTGGGAGACTAGTCGGGAAAGAGGGAAAGATGAACAGAGCAAAGTACAGAGAGATCCTTGAGACAAATCTACTCAGGACCTCAGACTGGGGTGAAGGGTCACCTTCCAACAGGATAACGACCCTAAGCACACAGCCAAGACAACGCAGGAGTGACGTCGGGACAAGTCTCTAAATGTCTTTAAGTGGTCCATCCAGAGCCCAGACTTGAACCTGATCGAACATCTCTGGAGAGAAAATAGCTGTGCAGCGACGCTCCCCATCAAACCTGACAGAGCTTGAGAGGATCTGCAGAGAAGAATGAGAGAAACTCCCCAAATACAGGTGTGCCAAGCTTGTAGCGTCATACCCAAGAAGACTCGAGGCTGTAATCGCTGCCAAAGGTGCTTCAACAAAGTACTGAGTAAAGGGTTTGAATAATTATCGAAATGTAATATTTAATTATTATAAGCCTTAGCTCAGTAACTAGCATAACTGGTTGTTTAATGTTGAGCTAAGCCTTAGCTTGTCAACTAGCATAACTGGTTGTTTTATGTTGAGCTAAGCCTTAGCTTGTCAACTAGCATATTTGCAAAAAATTCAAATAACCTGTTTTTGGTTTGTCATTATGGGGTATTATGTGTAGATTTGAAGGGGAAAATGTAATCAATGTTATAGTAAGGCTGTAACGTAACAAAATGTGGAAAAAGTCAAGGGGTCTATATACTTTCTGAATGCACTGCATTTTAGAAGTATTGCCATAAAGCTTGGAAACAACTCAGTCATTTTAGAAGTATTGGCATAAAGCTTGGAAACAACACTCAGTCATTTTAGAAGTATTGCCATAAAGCTTGGAAACAACTCAGTCATTTTAGAAGTATTGCCATAAAGCTTGGAAACAACTCAGTCATTTTAGAAGTATTGCCATAAAGCTTGGAAACAACACTCAGTCATTTTAGCTCAAACAGGCTCAGTTCCTTTCATTCAGAACTAACACAAAGCTTTAGAGCTCAATGCCATTTCGGCTCAAAGCCTCTCTCCTCAATTTCTTATGACGTTGTGCAGTTTCACAGCCAGGGCTTGCTCGCGGGGGCAGCAGCACCATCTGTGCCACTCTCTGACACACCGCCATCTTGACACTCTGGGGAATGACCCAGGATCAGGAGGCAGCAGGGTCAAGCCGACACCCCAGCTCTCACCTTCTTGTCTGGGGGAAGCCTCCAGCCGGAGTCCTTGAGCCTCTGGAGGTGCTGGAACTTGACCCTGACGTCTTCCATGTTGAGCTGGAGCAGGTCCCAGAGCCCTGACAGGTCCTGAGAGGTGGGCTGGGGGTATGCTGAGGGGTCCTGGAGGGATGAGGGGTGGAGGGAAGGGTCATTTTTAAAAATTCATAAGTAGGATGGGAATCACGAGAACCAGTTAGGAGAAAACTGTGAATAAACTGTAGAATAAATGGCCATAGTTAGGGCTATGAGTTCTTCATAGGTAGACAGAGAACACAGACACTCCCTAACCATAACCCCTAACCCCAATTGTAACCCTTAACCTAATCCCTAAGCCTAAAATAGGCTTCTTGTGGGGAGATGTCCCTGCTTGTATGAGTTTTTTCCCCCTTGGACACACACACACACACACACACACACACACACACACACACACACACACACACACACACACACACACACACACACACACACACACACACACACACACACACACACACACACACACACACACACACACACACACACACACACACCACGCTTTGCTGGCACAGACGGAAGAACTGCTGGACCTTCTGGGTCATGAGAATCTGGGCACTGCCCACCGCGTTACGGATCAGCTCCAGAACTGGACAGGAAACACACAGGAAACAGGAAGAGGGGGAGTCAGTACACAGGAAGTAGAAAGTAAAACGTGTGTAATTTGTGAGCTGAGGTTTAAACCAGTCCGTATTTCCTATAACTTAGTCCTCTTTCTGACAGTCCCCACCCATCATCCAATGCCCCCCCCTCCTTCCCCTTTCCTCACCCTCCTCCGGCAGCTCGTTCTCCTCCGCCTCTCTCTCCATGTTCTGACACCATCCCTCCATCCTCTCCACCTCCATCTGAAGGAGGCGTAGGAAAAACTCTCCGTCTCTCAGACAGGGCGAGGCGCGACCAGAGTCAGGCAGACTCCGAGGGCCCCCCTCCAGCGAGGGCTGGGGCGTACCTGTCCAGCCTCCACGGTCCGCAGCGAGGGGTAGGGGGGAGTGGGCCCGCGGGGGCAGTGGGGGGATCTGGTGATTGTCTGTAGCGTAACCATCCTGGACATAGTCTTCTCTGTAGGTCCACTGGCCCTGGGTGTGCACCTAGAGACAACCAGTAGCAACAACCAGTTATGCTAGTTGATAAGCTAAGGCTTAGCTCAACATAAAACGACCAGTTATGCTAGTTGACAAGCTAAGGCTTAGCTCAACATTAAACAACCAGTTATTCTAGTTGACAAGCTAAGGCTTAGCTCAACATAAAACAACCAGTTATGCTAGTTGACAAGCTAAGGCTTAGCTCAACATTAAACAACCAGTTATGCTAGTTACTGAGCTAAGGTTTAGCTCAACATTAAACAACCAGTTATGCTAGTTGACAAGCTAAGGCTTAGCTCAACATAAAACAACCAGTTATGCTAGTTACTGAGCTAAGGCTTAGCTCAACATAAAACAACCAGTTATGCTAGTTGACAAGCTAAGGCTTAGCTCAACATAAAACAACTCAACACAGGAAGTTTGTGACTTAAGCTCCCTAAAAGAATAAAAGGGTTTAATTCAAAGCAAGTCAAGTTAGTTTGATGGAGAGGATACTTTTAAGTGAAGATTGTAACTTTCTGTTGATAAACTTCTTGGATATAGGGGGGGGCTCTTTTAATTTTTGGATGAAAAAACGTTCCCGTTTTAAACAAGATATTTTGTCACGAAAAGATGCTTGACTATGCATATAATTGACTTCTTTGGAAAGAAAACAACTCTGACGTTTCCAAAACTGCGAAGATATTATCTGTGAGTGCCACAGACCTGATGCTACAAGCGAAACCAAGATGAAATTTCAAACAGGAAATGCCCCAGATTCTGAAAGCGCTGTGTTCCAATGTCTCCTTATATGGCTGTGAATTGGCCAGGAATGAGCTTAGGCTTTCTGTCGATTCTCCAAGGTGTCTGCAGCATTGTGACGTATTTGTAGGCATATCATTGGAAGATTGACCATAAGAGACTACATTTACCAGGTGTCCGCTTGGTGTCCTCCGTCAAAACTATTGCGTAATCTCCAGCTGCGTGTATTTTTCCATTTACTTCAGAGGAGAAACCCAACTGCCACGAATGATTTATCATCGAATAGATATGTGAAAAACACATTGAGGATTGATTCTAAACAATGTTTGCCATGTTTCTGTCGATATTATGGAGTGAATTTGGAAAAAAGCTTGGCGTTGTAATGACTGAATATTCAGGGTTTTTTCTTAGCCAAACGTGATGAACAAAACGGAGCGATTTCTCCTACACAAATAATCTTTTTGGAAGAACTGAACATTTGCTAACTGAGAGTCTCCTCATTGAAACATCATAAGTTCTTCAAAGGTAAATTATTTTATTTGAATGTTTTTCTTGTTTTTGTGAAAATATTGCCTGCTGAATGCTAGGCTTAATGCTATGCTAGCTATCAATACTCTTACACAAATGCTTGTGTAGCTATGGTTGAAAAGCATATTTTGAAAATCTGAGATGACAGTGTTGTTAACAAAAGGCTAAGCTTGTGAGTGAACATATTTCTTTCATTTCATTTGCGATTTTCATGAATAGTTAACGTTGCGTTATGGTAAGGAGTTTGAGGCTATGATTATGCTCCCGATACGGGATTGCTCGACGCAAGTTAATAGGAAGAAGTGGAGGGACTATCATTATGTAATGAGGATGAAGTGGACAGGAAGCACAGTTGAAGTTGGAAGTTAACATCCACTTAGCTTGGAGTCATTAAAACTTGTTTTTCAACCACACAAATGTCTTGTTTACAGACTATAGTTTTGGCAGGTCGGTTAGGACAGCTACTTTGTGCATGACACAAGTAATTTTTCCAACAATTGTTCACAAACAGATTATTTCACTTATAATTCACTGTATCACAATTCCAGTGTGTCAGAAGTTTACATACACTAAGTTGACTGTGCCTTTAAACAGCTTGTAAAATTCCAGAAAATGATGTCACGGCTTTAGAAGCTTCTGATAGGCTAATTGACATCATGTGAGTCAATTGGAGGTGTACCTGTGGATGTATTTCAAGTCCTACCTTCAAACTCAGTGGTTCTGAAAATCAAAAGAAAGCAGCCAAGACCTTTTTTTTTAAATAGACTGGTTCATCCTTGGGAGAAACACCATGGGACCACGCAGCCGTCATACCGCTCATGAAGGAGATGCGTTCTGTCTCCTAGAGATGAACGTAATTTGGTGCGAAAAGTGCATATCAATCCCAGAAAAACAGCAAATGACCTTTTGAAGATGCTGGAGGAAACAGGTACAAAAGTATCTTTATCCAGAGTAAAACAAGTCCTATATCGACATAACCTGAAAGGCCGCTCAGCAAGGAAGAAGCCACTTCTACAAAACCACCATAAAAAAGCCAGGCTATGGTTTACAACTGCACATGGGGACAAAGATCATACTTTTTGGAGAAATGTCCTCTGGTCTGATGAAACAAAAATAGAATTGTTTGGCCATGATGACCATCTTTACGTTTGGAGGAAAAAGGGGGAGGTTTACAAGCGAAGAACACCATCCCAACCGTGAAGCACGGTGGTGGCAGCATCATGTTGTGGGGGTGCGTTGCTGCAGCAGGGACTGGTGCACTTCACAAAATATATGCATCATGAGGTAAGAAAATTAGGTGGATATATTGAAGCAACAGCTCAAGACATCAGTCAGGAAGTTAAAGCTTGGTCGCAAATGGGTCTTCCAAATGGACAATGACCCCAAGCATACTTCCAAAGTTGTGGCAAAATGGCTTAAGGACAACAAAGTCAAGGTATTGGAGTGGCCATCACGAAGCCCTGACCTCAATCTAATAGAACCTTTGTGGGCAGAACTGAAATAGTGTGTGCGAGCAAGGAGGAATACAAACCTGACTCAGTTACACCAGCTCTGTCAGGTGGAATGGGCCAAAATTCATCCAACTTATTGTGGGAAGCTTGTGGAAGGCTACCTGAAATGTTTGACCCAAGTGAAACAATTTAAAGACAATGCTACCAAATACTAACTGAGTGTATGTAAACTTCTGACCCACTGGGATGTGATGAAAGAAATAAAAGCTGAAATAAATAATTAAAATAAAGTGGTGATCCTAACTGACCTAAAACAGGGAATTTTTACTGGGATTAAATGTCAGGAATTGTGAAAAACTGAATTAAAATGTTTTTGGCTAAGGTGTATGTAATCCTCTGACTTCAATTGTCGATAAGTCCTTTAATGATGTACTGAAGTCCCAATGGGGATGAAGAGGACAGGAAGTACATACATTCTTTAATTATGTACTGAAGTCCCAATGGGGATGAAGAGGACAGGAAGTAGATAAGTCCTTTAATGATGTACTGAAGTCCCAATGGGGATGAAGAGGACAGGAAGTAGATAAGTCCTTTAATGATGTACTGAAGTCCCAATGGAGATGAAGAGGACAGGAAGTAGAGACGTTCTTTGAAAATAATAAACATAAAGCAGCCAAACTGGCGTTGCATATTATCCTCATGCAGGAGCTAGAGATGCTAACTACTACTAACTGCTACTAACAAACTAACTAACTATCTACCTAATTGATAGCTAGTTAACTAACCAACAAAATGCTAACTAACTTTCTTCGGCTTCATCTGCCTGTTGCTGTAAAACTTTAATCTTTCGCTTAACCGCGTCGATGCTGTTGTTTCCAGACATTGTCTTGTTTGCGAGCGTAGGCTAAGCCTAGTTAGATTTTTCCTTCTCTAAAACGTTTCTTAGAACTTCAACTTCAGCTGGAGTTGTCCTAGTTCAACTAACAAACAAACTAACTAACAACTAACTAAATAAATACCTGCTAATAAACTAACCAACTAACTAACTAACGAACTAACTAACTGCTAACTAACTAACTAAATACATAGATACTAACTAACTAACTAACTAACTAACTAACTAACTAACCAACCAACCAACCAACAAACTAACTGCTAACTAACTAACTAAATAAATACCTGCTAACTAACTAAATAAATACCTGCTAATAAACTAACCAACTAACTAACTAATTAATGAACTAACTAACTGCTAACTAACTAACTAACTAACTGCTAACTAACTAAATAAATACCTGCTAATAAACTAACCAACTAACTAACTCATGAATTAACTAACTAACAGCTAACTAACTAACTAACTAACTGCTAACTAACTAACTAACTAACTCAATAAATACCTGCTAACTAACGACCTAACTAACTAACTAACTAACTAACTAACTAACTAACTAACTAACTAACTAACTAACTAACTAACTAACTAACGAAACAAATACCTGCAAATAAACAAACTAACTAACCAACTAACTGCTAACAAACAAACAAACAAACAAACTAACTAACTAACTAACTAACTAATTAACTAACCAACTGCTAAAAAACAAACAAACTAACTAACTGCTAACAAAAAAACAAACTAACTAACTGCTAGCTCACTCACTCACTCACTCACTCACTCACTCACTCACTCACTCACTCACTCACTCACTCACTCACTCACTCACTCACTCACTCACTCACTCACTCACTCACTCACTCACTCACTCACTCACTAACTGCTAACTAACTAAATAAATACCTGCTAATAAACTAACCAACTAACCAACTACGTAACTAACCAACTGCAATCCAACTAACTTACTAACTAACTGCTAACTTATCAACTAGCTCATTTACTTACCAACTAACTAACTAACTAACTAACTAACTAACTAACTAACTAACTAACTAACTAACTAACTAACTAACTAACTAACCCCACCACTGACCGTGCGGTGGTACTCTGCGTACTGGTCGGCTGGCCCTGGCTCTGAGGAGTGTCTCTGGAAGGAGCAGCCGAACTGGGGACTCTTATCCTGGGTAGGAACAGCGATGGTGAGGCCTGCGTAACCCCCCTCTGGATCCAGGTCTGCCTGGACGCTGGCCGTCACGCTGTTGGAGCGCTTGAACCGAGCACGTCTGGGAGGAGAGGAGGGGAAGGAGGGGAAGGAGGGTTGGGCTGTATCTACTGTAAATACACACGGACACTATTCATGCAGAGACAGACAGATGAGGGAGATTGAGGGAATTTTTTCCTTTGTCAGATTCAACTTCGATAATAACTGGGTGTAACCATGACTACTGTGTATACACCCGGAAAAGGGTGAGAGTGTGACACCCGGGGACAGAAAGGAAGATACAGAGACAGAGAGAGAGACTGTAAGGAAGAGAGAGAGAGAGAGAGAGAGAGAGAGAGAGAGAGAGAGAGAGAGAGAGAGAGAGAGAGAGAGAGAGAGAGAGAGAGAGACAAAGAGAGAGAGACAAAGAGAGAGAGAGAGAGAGAGAGAGAGAGAGAGAGAGAGAGAGAGAGAGAGACAGAGAGAGAGAGAGACAAAGAGAGAGAGAGAGAGACAAAGAGAGAGAGAGAGAGAGAGAGAGAGAGAGAGAGAGAGAGAGAGAGAGAGAGAGAGAGAGCGAGAGAGAGCGAGAGAGCGAGAGCGAGAGCGAGAGAGACGTCCGCTCACCAACCAAGACTTCACAAAATGGGACAAACACCAAATTGAGACTCAGCACGCAGAATTCTGCAAAAATATCCTCCGTGTACAACGTAAAACACCAAATAATGCATGCAGAGCAGAATTAGGCCGATACCCACTAATTATCAAAATCCAGAAAAGAGCCGTTAAATTCTATAACCACCTAAAAGGAAGTGATTCCCAAACCTTCCACAACAAAGCCATCACCTACAGAGAGATGAACCTGGAGAAGAGTCCCCTAAGCAAGCTGGTCCTGGGGCTCTGTTCACAAACACAAACACACCCTACAGAGCCCCAGGACAGCAACACAATTAGAACCAACCAAATCATGAGAAAACAAAAAGATAATTACTTGACACATTGGAAAGAATTAACAAAAAAACAGAGCAAACTAGAATGCTATTTGGCCCTACACAGAGAGTACACAGCGGCAGAATACCTGACCACTGTGACTGACCCAAAATTAAGGAAAACTTTGACTATATACAGACTCAGTGAGCATAGCCTTGCTATTGAGAAAGGCCGCCGTAGGCAGACATGGCTCTCAAGAGAAGACAGGCTATGTGCTCACTGCCCA
>NC_060196.1:62164248-62171748 GCF_021184085.1 Oncorhynchus gorbuscha
ACACACACACACACACACACACACACACACACACACACACAGTAGATTCTAGACGACAGAGAAAGAAAACAAAAGGAAAAACGGAAAGAGATCATATGAGAAGAACGAAGAGAGATAAAGGAAATGACATAGAGAGTATGAACACAAGAAGGATTAGACATCAGAGAAGAGAAGGTGAGAGAGTTAAAGGAAATGACATAGAGAGTATGAACACAAGAAGGATTAGACATCAGAGAAGAGAAGGTGAGAGAGTTAAAGGAAATGACATAGAGAGTATGAACACAAGAAGGATTAGACATCAGAGAAGAGAAGGTGAGAGAGTTAAAGGAAATGACATAGAGAGTATGAACACAAGAAGGATTAGACATCAGAGAAGAGAAGGTGAGAGAGTTAAAGGAAATGACATAGAGAGTATGAACACAAGAAGGATTAGACATCAGAGAAGAGAAGGTGAGAGAGTTAAAGGAAATGACATAGAGAGTATGAACACAAGAAGGATTAGACATCAGAGAAGAGAAGGTGAGAGAGTTAAAGGAAATGACATAGAGAGTATGAACACAAGAAGGATTAGACATCAGAGAAGAGAAGGTGAGAGAGTTAAAGGAAATGACATAGAGAGTATGAACACAAGAAGGATTAGACATCAGAGAAGAGAAGGTGAGAGAGTTAAAGGAAATGACATAGAGAGTATGAACACAAGAAGGATTAGACATCAGAGAAGAGAAGGTGAGAGAGATAAAGGAAATGACATAGAGAGTATGAACACAAGAAGGATTAGACATCAGAGAAGAGAAGGTGAGAGAGATAAAGGAAATGACATAGAGAGTATGAACACAAGAAGGATTAGACATCAGAGAAGAGAAGGTGAGAGAGATAAAGGAAATGACATAGAGAGTATGAACACAAGAAGGATTAGACATCAGAGAAGAGAAGGTGAGAGAGATAAAGGAAATGACATAGAGAGTATGAACACAAGAAGGATTAGACATCAGAGAAGAGAAGGTGAGAGAGATAGAGAGTATGAACACAAGAAGGATTAGACATCAGAGAAGAGAAGGTGAGAGAGATAAAGGAAATGACATAGAGAGTATGAACACAAGAAGGATTAGACATCAGAGAAGAGAAGGTGAGAGAGTTAAAGGAAATGACATAGAGAGTATGAACACAAGAAGGATTAGACATCAGAGAAGAGAAGGTGAGAGAGATAAAGGAAATGAAATAGAGAGTATGAACACAAGAAGGATTAGACATCAGAGAAGAGAAGGTGAGAGAGTTAAAGGAAATGACATAGAGAGTATGAACACAAGAAGGATTAGACAGAGAAGAGAAGGTGAGAGAGTTAAAGGAAATGACATAGAGAGTATGAACACAAGAAGGATTAGACATCAGAGAAGAGAAGGTGAGAGAGATAAAGGGAAATGACATAGAGAGTATGAACACAAGACGGATTAGACATCAGAGAAGAGAAGGTGAGAGAGTTAAAGGAAATGACATAGAGAGTATGAACACAAGAAGGATTAGACATCAGAGAAGAGAAGGTGAGAGAGTTAAAGGAAATGACATAGAGAGTATGAACACAAGAAGGATTAGACATCAGAGAAGAGAAGGTGAGAGAGTTAAAGGAAATGACATAGAGAGTATGAACACAAGAAGGATTAGACATCAGAGAAGAGAAGGTGAGAGAGTTAAAGGAAATGACATAGAGAGTATGAACACAAGAAGGATTAGACATCAGAGAAGAGAAGGTGAGAGAGATAAAGGAAATGACATAGAGAGTATGAACACAAGAAGGATTAGACATCAGAGAAGAGAAGGTGAGAGAGATAAAGGAAATGACATAGAGAGTATGAACACAAGAAGGATTAGACATCAGAGAAGAGAAGGTGAGAGAGATAAAGGAAATGACATAGAGAGTATGAACACAAGAAGGATTAGACATCAGAGAAGAGAAGGTGAGAGAGATAAAGGAAATGACATAGAGAGTATGAACACAAGAAGGATTAGACATCAGAGAAGAGAAGGTGAGAGAGATAAAGGAAATGACATAGAGAGTATGAACACAAGAAGGATTAGACATCAGAGAAGAGAAGGTGAGAGAGATAAAGGAAATGACATAGAGAGTATGAACACAAGAAGGATTAGACATCAGAGAAGAGAAGGTGAGAGAGTTAAAGGAAATGACATAGAGAGTATGAACACAAGAAGGATTAGACATCAGAGAAGAGAAGGTGAGAGAGATAAAGGAAATGAAATAGAGAGTATGAACACAAGAAGGATTAGACATCAGAGAAGAGAAGGTGAGAGAGTTAAAGGAAATGACATAGAGAGTATGAACACAAGAAGGATTAGACATCAGAGAAGAGAAGGTGAGAGAGTTAAAGGAAATGACATAGAGAGTATGAACACAAGAAGGATTAGACATCAGAGAAGAGAAGGTGAGAGAGTTAAAGGAAATGACATAGAGAGTATGAACACAAGAAGGATTAGACATCAGAGAAGAGAAGGTGAGAGAGTTAAAGGAAATGACATAGAGAGTATGAACACAAGAAGGATTAGACATCAGAGAAGAGAAGGTGAGAGAGTTAAAGGAAATGACATAGAGAGTATGAACACAAGAAGGATTAGACATCAGAGAAGAGAAGGTGAGAGAGTTAAAGGAAATGACATAGAGAGTATGAACACAAGAAGGATTAGACATCAGAGAAGAGAAGGTGAGAGAGTTAAAGGAAATGACATAGAGAGTATGAACACAAGAAGGATTAGACATCAGAGAAGAGAAGGTGAGAGAGATAAAGGAAATGACATAGAGAGTATGAACACAAGAAGGATTAGACATCAGAGAAGAGAAGGTGAGAGAGATAAAGGAAATGACATAGAGAGTATGAACACAAGAAGGATTAGACATCAGAGAAGAGAAGGTGAGAGAGATAAAGGAAATGACATAGAGAGTATGAACACAAGAAGGATTAGACATCAGAGAAGAGAAGGTGAGAGAGATAAAGGAAATGACATAGAGAGTATGAACACAAGAAGGATTAGACATCAGAGAAGAGAAGGTGAGAGAGATAGAGAGTATGAACACAAGAAGGATTAGACATCAGAGAAGAGAAGGTGAGAGAGATAAAGGAAATGACATAGAGAGTATGAACACAAGAAGGATTAGACATCAGAGAAGAGAAGGTGAGAGAGTTAAAGGAAATGACATAGAGAGTATGAACACAAGAAGGATTAGACATCAGAGAAGAGAAGGTGAGAGAGATAAAGGAAATGAAATAGAGAGTATGAACACAAGAAGGATTAGACATCAGAGAAGAGAAGGTGAGAGAGTTAAAGGAAATGACATAGAGAGTATGAACACAAGAAGGATTAGACAGAGAAGAGAAGGTGAGAGAGTTAAAGGAAATGACATAGAGAGTATGAACACAAGAAGGATTAGACATCAGAGAAGAGAAGGTGAGAGAGATAAAGGAAATGACATAGAGAGTATGAACACAAGACGGATTAGACATCAGAGAAGAGAAGGTGAGAGAGTTAAAGGAAATGACATAGAGAGTATGAACACAAGAAGGATTAGACATCAGAGAAGAGAAGGTGAGAGAGTTAAAGGAAATGACATAGAGAGTATGAACACAAGAAGGATTAGACATCAGAGAAGAGAAGGTGAGAGAGTTAAAGGAAATGACATAGAGAGTATGAACACAAGAAGGATTAGACATCAGAGAAGAGAAGGTGAGAGAGTTAAAGGAAATGACATAGAGAGTATGAACACAAGAAGGATTAGACATCAGAGAAGAGAAGGTGAGAGAGATAAAGGAAATGACATAGAGAGTATGAACACAAGAAGGATTAGACATCAGAGAAGAGAAGGTGAGAGAGATAAAGGAAATGACATAGAGAGTATGAACACAAGAAGGATTAGACATCAGAGAAGAGAAGGTGAGAGAGATAAAGGAAATGACATAGAGAGTATGAACACAAGAAGGATTAGACATCAGAGAAGAGAAGGTGAGAGAGATAAAGGAAATGACATAGAGAGTATGAACACAAGAAGGATTAGACATCAGAGAAGAGAAGGTGAGAGAGATAAAGGAAATGACATAGAGAGTATGAACACAAGAAGGATTAGACATCAGAGAAGAGAAGGTGAGAGAGATAAAGGAAATGACATAGAGAGTATGAACACAAGAAGGATTAGACATCAGAGAAGAGAAGGTGAGAGAGTTAAAGGAAATGACATAGAGAGTATGAACACAAGAAGGATTAGACATCAGAGAAGAGAAGGTGAGAGAGATAAAGGAAATGAAATAGAGAGTATGAACACAAGAAGGATTAGACATCAGAGAAGAGAAGGTGAGAGAGATAAAGGAAATGACATAGAGAGTATGAACACAAGAAGGATTAGACATCAGAGAAGAGAAGGTGAGAGAGATAAAGGAAATGACATAGAGTATGAACACAAGAAGGATTAGACATCAGAGAAGAGAAGGTGAGAGAGTTAAAGGAAATGACATAGAGAGTATGAACACAAGAAGGATTAGACATCAGAGAAGAGAAGGTGAGAGAGTTAAAGGAAATGACATAGAGAGTATGAACACAAGAAGGATTAGACATCAGAGAAGAGAAGGTGAGAGAGTTAAAGGAAATGACATAGAGAGTATGAACACAAGAAGGATTAGACATCAGAGAAGAGAAGGTGAGAGAGATAAAGGGAAAGAGAGAGGGAGAGATACAAGAAGGAGAGAGTGAGATAAAGTTTGAGAGTGAGAGATGTTTGGCCCTGTCCTCGGATGGGGCCACAGTGTCTCCCGACCCCTCCTGTCTCAGCCTCCAGTATTTATGCTGCAGTAGTTTATGTGTCGGGGGGCTAGGGTCAGTTTGTTATATCTGGAGTACTTCTCCTGTCCTATTCGGTGTCCTGTGTGAATTTAAGTGTGCTCTCTCTAATTCTCTCTTTCTCTCTTTCTTAGTCTCGGAGGACCTGAGCCCTAGGACCATGCCTCAGGACTACCTGACATGATGACTCCTTGCTGTCCCCAGTCCACCTGGCCGTGCTGCTGCTCCAGTTTCAACTGTTCTGCCTTATTATTATTGGACCATGCTGGTCATTTATGAACATTTGAACATCTTGGCCATGTTCTGTTATAATCTCCACCCGGCACAGCCAGAAGAGGACTGGCCACCCCACATAGCCTGGTTCCTCTCTAGGTTTCTTCCTAGGTTTTGGCCTTTCTAGGGAGGTTGTCCTAGCCACCGTGCTTCTACACCTGCATTGCTTGCTGTTTGGGGTGTTAGGCTGGGTTTCTGTACAGCACTTTGAGATATCGGCTGATGTACGAAGGGCTATATAAATACATTTGATTTTGATTTGATTTGATTAGAAAGAGAGAGGGAGAGACTGAGATTTTTGTTACTGGCCCAATGCTTTCGGTTACTGGCCCAATGCTTTCGGTTACTGGCCCACTACGCTACCTGCCACCCCAGGAGAGAGGGAGAGACAAAGTTAGAGATGGAGAGATAAGGGAAGGAGAGAGGGAGAGATAAAGAGAAGGAGAGAGGTAGAGATAAGAGAAGGGGAGAGGGAGAGATAAAGGGAAGGAGAGAAGGAGAGAAGGAGAGATAAGGGAAGGAGAGAGGGAGAGATAAAGGGAAGGAGAGAGGGAGAGAATGAGAGATAAGGGAAGGAGAGAATAAGAGATAAAGGAAAGGAGAGAGGGAGAGATAAAGGGAAGGGGAGAGGGAGAGATAAGGGGAAGGAGAGAGGGAGAGATAAGGGAAGGAGAGAGGGAGAGATAAGGGGAAGGAGAGAGGGAGAGATGGGAAGGAGAGGAGAGATAAAGGAAGGAGAGAGGGAGAGATAAGGGAAGGAAAGAAGGAGAGATAAAGGGAGAGCAGGAGAGCAGCTGGAGACAGTGAGTAATGATGATAATAATAAACATTCCAGTCATCGTTATGGAGACAGAGGAGAGAGAGATTAAACCAGGGAGGGAGATAGAGAGAGGGAAATGGAGAGATATACAAATGGAGAGAGGGAGATAGAGAGAGGGAGATGGGGAGATAGAGAGAGGGAGATGGGGAGATAGAGAGAGGGAAATGGAGAGATAGACAAATGTAGAGAGGGAGATAGAGAGAGGGAGATGGGGAGATAAAGAGAGGGAGATGGGGAGATAGACAAATGTAGAGAGGGAGATAGAGAGAGGGAGATGGAGAGATAGACAAATGTAGAGAGGGAGATAGAGAGAGGGAGATGGAGAGATAGACAAATGGAGAGAGGGAGATAGGGAGATAGAGAGAGGGAAATGGAGAAATAGAGAAATGGAGAGAGGGAGATAGAGAGAGGGAGATGGAGAGATAGACAAATGGAGAGAGGGAGATAGAGAGAGGGAGATGGAGAGATAGACAAATGGAGATAGGGAGATAGAGAGAGGGAAATGGAGAAATAGAGAAATGGAGAGAGGGAGATAGAGAGAGGGAGATGGAGAGATAGACAAATGGAGATAGGGAGATAGAGAGAGGGAAATGGAGAAATAGAGAAATGGAGAGAGGGAGATAGAGAGAGAGGATAAAGAGAACAGAGACTAGAGAGAACAGAGCCCAGCGGTGTGTTTGGGAACAATCCTATTATGATGAGTTGTATTTCCTGACCTGAAGACTTGAGTCCTAATTCTTTGGATCTAAAGCGCTAACACAGATGGGTTTGATACCCGGTACCACACACACAAACTCACTGGCCCCTCCCTTGATGCTACCCTGGGGTCCCGATATGGAGAAGACGGACAGGCAGTCGTCGTCTTGGGAACAGCCGGCCTGGATGGCGCGGACGTAACTATGGGAACGGGTCCGGAAGCATCCAGGTAGATCCAAGGCTTCCACCGCTTGACTCTCAATCTCTCCAAACATGGTCTCACACACCGCCTCAAACTGACGATTCAGAGAGTCACCCAGCTACAGGAGAGAGAGAGAAAGAAAGAAAGACAGAGAGAAAGAGAGAGAGAGAGAGAAGGAGAAAGAGAGAGAGATGAGAAAGAGAGAGAGAGAGAGAAGGAGAAAAGAGAGAGAGAGAGAGAAGAGAGAGAGAGGAGAATGAGAGAGAGAGAGAAGGAGAAAAGAGAGAGGAGAATGAGAGAGAGATAAAATAAAACCTTCCATAACAAAGCCATCACCTACAGAGAGATGAACCTGGAGAAGAGTCCCCTAAGCAAGCTAGTTCTGGGGCTCTGTTCACAAACACAAACACACCCTACAGAGCCTCAGGACAGCAACACAATTAGACCCAGCCAAATCATGAGAAAACAAAAAGAAAACAAAAAGATAATTGCTTGAAACTTTGGAAACAATTTACAAAAAAACCCAGAGCAAACTAGAATGCTATTTGGTCCTACACAGAGAGTACACAGTGGCAGAATACCTGACCACTGTGACTGACCCAAACTTAAGGAAAGCTTTGACTATGTACAGACTCAGTGAGCATAGCTTTGCTATTGAGAAAGGCCGCCGTAGGCA
>NC_060196.1:62176748-62204248 GCF_021184085.1 Oncorhynchus gorbuscha
AGTATAGTACGGTACGGTACGGTATGGTATGATATGGTATAATATATTATAGTATAGTAGTACGGTATGGTATAATATATTATAGTATAGTAAAGTATAGTATATTATAGTACGGTACGGTATAGTACGGTATAGTATATTATAGTATGGTACGGTATAATATATAATAATAATAATATAATAATAATAATAATATAATAATATAATAATATAATAATAATATATGCCATTTAGCAGACGCTTTTATCCAAAGCGACTTACAGTCATGTGTGCATACATTCTACGTATGGGTGGTCCCGGGGATCAAACCCACTACCCTGGCGTTACAAGCGCCATGCTCTACCAACTGAGCTACAGAAGGACCACCCATATTATAGTATAGTATGGTATAGTATGGTATAGTAGAGTATAGTATAGTATGGTATAGTATATTATAGTATGGTATAGTATAGTATGGTATAGTAGAGCACGGCATGGTATAGTATAGTATTATATAGCATGGTATAGTATAGTATAGTATGGTATGGTATAATATAGTATAGCATAGTATGGTATAGTATAGTACAGTATGGTATAGTATAGAATGGTATAGTATAGTATAACATAGTATAGTATAGCATGGTATGGTATGGTATAGTATAGTATGGTATAGTATAGTATGGTATAGTATAGCAAGGCATGGTATAGTATTATGTAGTATAGTATGGTATAGTATAATATAGTATGGTATAGTATAGTACAGTATGGTATAGTATAGTATGGTATAGTATGGTATAGTATAGTATGGTATAGTATAGTACAGTATGGTATAGTATAGTATGGTATGGTATGGTATAGTATAGTATGGTATAGTATAGTATGGTATAGTATGGTATAGTATAGTATGGTATGGTATGGTATAGTATAGTATGGTATAGTATAGTATGGTATGGTATGGTATGGTATAGTATAGTATGGTATAGTATAGTATGGTATAGTATAGAATGGTATAGTATAGAATGGTATAGCATAGTATAGTATGGTATAGTATAGTATGGTATAGTATAGTATGGTATAGCATAGTATGGTATAGTATAGTATAGAATGGTATAGCATAGTATAGTATAGTATAGCACGGCATGGTATAGTATTATGTAGTATAGTATGTTATAGTATAGTATAGTATAATATAGTATAGTATGGTATAGTATAGTACAGTATGGTATAGTATAGTATGGTATATTATAGTATGGTATAGTATGGTATAGTATAGTATGGTATAGCATAGTATGGTATAGTATAGTATGGTATGGTATGTATGGTATAGTATAGTATGGTATAGTATAGTATAGAATGGTATAGTATAGAATGGTATAGCATAGTATAGTATGGTATAGCATAGTATAGTATGGTATAGTATAGTATGGTATGGTATAGTACGGAATGGTATAGGATAGTATGGTATAGCATAGTATGGTATAGTATGGTATAGTATAGTACGCTATGGTATAGTATAGTATGGTATGGTATATTATAGTGCGGTATGGTGTAGTATATTAGAGTACGGTACGGTATAGTATAGTATGGTATGATATAGTACGGTATGGTATAATATAGTATGGTATAGTATAGTATGGTATAATCTGTGGTATAGTATAGTATGGTATAGTATAGTATGGTATAGTATAGTATGGTATAGTATAGCACGGCATGGTATAGTATTATGTAGTATAGTATGGTATAGTATAACATAGTATAGTATAATATAGTATAGTATGGTATAGTATAGTACAGTATGGTATAGTATAGTGTAGTATGGTATAGTATATTATAGTATGGTATAGTATGGTATAGTATAGTATGGTATAGTATAGTATGGTATAGTATAGTACAGTATGGTATAGTATAGTATAGTATGGTATAGTATAGTATAGTATGGTATGGTATGGTATGGTATAGTATGGTATAGCATAGTATGGTATAGTATAGTATGGTATAGTATAGAATGGTATAGTATAGAATGGTATAGCATAGTATAGTATGGTATAGTATAGTATGGTATAGCATAGTATGGTATAGTATAGTATAGAATGGTATAGCATAGTATAGTATAGCACGGCATGGTATAGTATTATGTAGTATAGTATGGTATAGTATAGTATAGTATAATATAGTATAGTATGGTATAGTATAGTACAGTATGGTATAGTATAGTATAGTATAGTATGGTATAGTATATTATAGTATGGTATAGTATAGTATGGTATAGTATAGTATGGTATAGCATAGTATGGGTCCTTCTGTAGCTCAGTTGGTAGAGCATGGCGCTATGTATACGTAGTATAGTGGGTTAGATCCCGGGACCACCCATACGTAGAATGTATGGTATGACTGTATAGTATCGCTTTGGATAAAGCGTCTGCTAAATGGCATATATTATTATTATTATTATTATTATAGTATAGTATGGTATAGTATAGTATAGAATGGTATAGCATAGTATAGTATGGTATAGCATAGTATAGTATGGTATAGCATAGTATAGTATGGTATAGCATAGTATAGTATGGTATAGTATAGTATGGTATGGTATAGTACGGAATGGTATAGGATAGTATGGTATAGTATGGTATAGTATAGGATGGTATAGTATGGTATAGTATAGTACGCTATGGTATAGTATAGTATGGTATAGTAGATGATGGTAAAGTATAGTATATTATGGTATAGTATAGTATGGTATGGTATGGTATAGTATAGTATAGTACGGTATGGTATAGTATAGTATGGTATGGTATAGTATGGTATAGTATAGTACGGTATGGTATAGTATATTATGGTATAGTATAGTATGGTATAGTATAGTATGGTAGAGTATATTGTAGCATGTTATAGTATAGTACGGTATAGTAGATGGTGGTAAAGTATAGTATATTATGGTATAGTATGGTATAGTATGGTATAGTATAGTATAGTACGGTATGGTATAGTATGGTAGAGTATATTATAGCATGTTATAGTATAGTATGGTATAGTAGAGGGTGGTAAAGTATAGTATATTATGGTATAGTATAGTATGGTATAGTATAGTACGGTATAGTATAGTATGGTATAGTATAGTACGGTGTTGTATGGTATAGTATAGTATAGTATAGTACGGTATGGTATAGTATGGTATGGTATAGTAGATGATGGTAAAGTATAGTATATTATGGTATAGTATAGTATGGTATGGTATAATATAATAATATAATAATAATAATAATAATAATAATAATATATAATAATATATGCCATTTAGCAGACGCTTTTATCCAAAGCGACTTACAGTCATGTGTGCATACATTATACGATAACAACATTAGACCATTAGACCATAACAACATTAGACCATAACAACATTAGACCATTAGACCATAACAGCATTAGACCATTAGATCATAACATTAGATCATAACAACATTAGATCATAACAACATTAGACCATTAGACCATAACAACATTAGACCATAACAACATTAGACCATAACAACATTAGACCATTAGATCATAACAACATTAGACCATTAGACCATAACAACATTAGACAATTAGATCATAACAACATTAGATCGTAACAACATTAGATCATAACAGCATTAGACCATTAGATCATAACAGCATTAGACCATTAGACCATAACAACATTAGACCATAACAACATTAGACCATAACAACAATATGGTATGGTATAGTATAGTACGGTATGGTATAGTATAGTATGGTAGAGTATATTATAGCATGTTATAGTATAGTACGGTATGGTATAGTATGGTATGGTATAGTAGATGATGGTAAAGTATAGTATATTATGGTATAGTATAGTATGGTATGGTACAGTATAGTATAGTATAGTATAGTATGGTATGGTATGGTATGGTATAGTATAGTACGGTATGGTATAGTATAGTATGGTAGAGTATATTATAGCATGTTATAGTATAGTATTGTATGGTACAGTATAGTATAGTACGGTATGGTATAGTATGGTATGGTATAGTAGATGATGGTAAAGTATAGTATATTATGGTATAGTATAGTATGGTATGGTACAGTATAGTATAGTATAGTATGGTATAGTATAGTATGGTAGAGTATATTATAGCATGTTATAGTATAGTATGGTATAGTAGATGATGGTAAAGTATAGTATATTATGGTATGGTATATTACAGTATGTTATTGTATAGAACGGAATGGTATGGTATAGTATATTATGTTATGTAATGTAAATGTAAATGTTATAGTATACTATAGCATTTTATAGTATATTATAGTATAGTATATTATAGTATATGATAGAACGGTTAAGCATGTTATAGTACGATATAGTATATTACGGTATGGTAAATTATATTATAGTATGGAATAGTATATTATGGTATAGTATATTATAGAATGGTAATGGTATAGTATAATATGGTATAGTTTATTATATTATGGTATAGTATATTATAGTATGGTATGTTAAAGTATATCATAGTATATTAGGAATAGTATATTATGGCATAGTATAGCATATTGCAGTATGGTATAGTATATTGTGGTATAGTTTATTATAGTATGATATAGTATATTATAGTACGGTATGGTAAAGTACATTACGGTACATTATAGTACAGTATAGTATGGTATGGCATGGTATTTGTTGTATGTTATGCTATGGCATGGCGTGTTGAATTATAGTATGGTATATTATAACATGGTATAGTATATTATCGTATATTATAGTATGGTATATTATAACATGGTATAGTATATTATCGTATATTATAATATGGTATATTATAACATGGTATAGTATATTATCGTATATTATAGTATGGTATATTATAACATGGTATAGTATATTATTGTATATTATAGTATGGTATATTATAACATGGTATAGTATATTATCGTATATTATAGTATATTATAACATGTTATAGTATATTATCGTATATTATAGCATGGTATATTATAACATGGTATAGTATATTATTGTATATTATAGTATGGTATATTATAACATGGTATAGTATATTATCGTATATTATAGTATATTATAACATGGTATAGTATATTATCGTATATTATAGTATATTATAACATGGTATAGTATATTATAGTATGGTATATTATATTATGGTATAGTCTGTGGTATAGTATAGTATGGTATAGTATAGCACGGCATGGTATAGTATAGTATTATATAGTATAGTATGGTATAGTATAGTATAGTATAATATGGTATAGTATGGTATGGTATAGTATAGTTTGGTATAGTATAGTATGGTATAGTATAGTACAGTATGGTATAGTATAGTATAGTATGGTATAGTATAGTATGGTATAGTATAGAATGGTATAGTATAGAATGGCATAGTATAGTATGGTATAGTATAGTATGATATAGTATGGTATAGTATAGAATGGTATAGTATAGTATGGTATGGTATAGTATAGTATGGTATGGTATAGTATGATATAGTATGGTATAGTATAGAATGGTATAGTATAGTATAGTATGGTATGGTATAGTACGGAATGGTATAGGATAGTATGGTATAGTAGGGTATAGTATAGTATGATATAGTATGGTATAGTATAGTACGCTATGGTATAGTATAGTATGGTATAGTAGATGATGGTAAAGTATAGTATATTATGGTATAGTATGGTATGGTATAGTATAGTACGGTATGGTATAGTATAGTATGGTATGGTATAGTATAGTATGGTATGGTATAGTATAGTATGGTATGGTATGGTATGGTATAGTATAGTATGGTATGGTATGGTACAGTATAGTACGGTATGGTATAGTATAGTATGATATGGTATAGTATAGTATGGTATAGTATAGTATAATATGGTATAGTATGGTATGGTATAGTATAGTTTGGTATAGTATAGTATGGTATAGTATGGTATAGTATAGAATGGTATAGTATAGAATGGCATAGTATAGTATGGTATAGTATAGTATGGTATGGTATAGTATGGTATGGTATAGTACGGAATGGTATAGGATAGTATGGTATAGTATGGTATAGTATAGTATGATATAGTATGGTATAGTATAGTACGCTATGGTATAGTATAGTATGGTATAGTAGATGATGGTAAAGTATAGTATATTATGGTATAGTATGGTATGGTATAGTATAGTTTGGTATAGTATAGTATGGTATAGTATAGAATGGTATAGTATAGAATGGCATAGTATAGTATGGTATAGTATGGTATGGTATGGTATGGTATAGTACGGAATGGTATAGGATAGTATGGTATAGTATGGTATAGTATAGTATGATATAGTATGGTATAGTATAGTACGCTATGGTATAGTATAGTATGGTATAGTAGATGATGGTAAAGTATAGTATATTATGGTATAGTATGGTATGGTATAGTACGGTATGGTATAGTATGGTATAGTATGGTATGGTATAGTATGGTATGGTATAGTATAGTATGGTATAGTATGGTACAGTATAGTACGGTATGGTATAGTATGGTATGGTATAGTATAGTATGGTATAGTATAGTATAGTACGGTATAGTATGGTATAGTATAGTATGGTATGGTATGGTATAGTATGGTATGGTATAGTATAGTACGGTATGGTATGGTATGGTATAGTATAGTATGGTATAGTATAGTACGGTATGGTATAGTATAGTATGGTATAGTATAGTATGGTATAGTATGGTATGGTATAGTATAGTATAGTACGGTATGGTATAGTATAGTATGGTATGGTATAGTACGGTATGGTATGGTATGGTATGGTATAGTATAGTATGGTATAGTATGGTAGAGTATATTATAGCATGTTATAGTATAGTACGGTATAGTAGATGATGGTAAAGTATAGCATATTATGGTATAGTATAGAATGGTATAGTATAGTATGGTATAGTAGATGATGGTAAAGTATAGTATATTATGGTATAGTATAGTATAGTATGGTATAGTATAGTACGGTATGGTATAGTATGGTAGAGTATATTATAGCATGTTATATTATAGTATGGTATAGTAGAGGATGGTAAAGTATAGTATATTATGGTATAGTATATTATGGTATAGTATAGTATGGTATAGTATAGTACGGTATAGTATGGTATGGTATGGTATTGTAGATGATGGTAAAGTATAGTATATTATGGTATGGTATATTACAGTATGGTATTGTATAGAACGGAATGGTATGGTATAGTATATTATGTTATGTAATGTAAATGTAAATGTTATAGTATACTATAGCATTTTATAGTATATTATAGTATAGTATATTATAGTATATGATAGAACGGTTAAGCATGTTATAGTACGATATAGTATATTACGGTATGGTAAATTATATTATAGTATGGAATAGTATATTATGGTATAGTATATTATAGAATGGTAATGGTATAGTATAATATGGTATAGTTTATTATATTATGGTATAGTATATTATAGTATGGTATGTTAAAGTATATCATAGTATATTAGGAATAGTATATTATGGCATAGTATAGCATATTGCAGTATGGTATAGTATATTGTGGTATAGTTTATTATAGTATGATATTATAGTACGGTATGGTAAAGTACATTACGGTACATTATAGTACAGTATAGTATGGTATGGCATGGTATTTGTTGTATGTTATGCTATGGCATGGCGTGTTGAATTATAGTATGGTATATTATAACATGGTATAGTATATTATCGTATATTATAGTATGGTATATTATAACATGGTATAGTATATTATCGTATATTATAGTATGGTATATTATAACATGGTATAGTATATTGTGGTATAGTTTATTATAGTATGATATAGTATATTATAGTACGGTATGGTAAAGTACATTATGGTACATTATAGTACAGTATAGTATGGTATGGCATGGCGTGTTGAATTATAGTATGGTATATTATAACATGGTATAGTATATTATCGTATATTATAGTATGGTATATTATAACATGGTATAGTATATTATAGTATGGTATATTATAACATGGTATAGTATATTATCGTATATTATAGTATGGTATATTATAACATGGTATAGTATATTATCGTATATTATAGTATGGTATATTATAACATGGTATAGTATATTATAGTATATTATAGTATGGTATATTATAACATGGTATAGTATATTATCGTATATTATAGTATGGTATATTGTAACATGGTATAGTATATTATCGTATATTATAGTATATTATAACATGGTATAGTATATTATCGTATATTATAGTATGGTATATTATAACATGGTATAGTATATTATCGTATATTATAGTATGGTATATTATAACATGGTATAGTATATTATCGTATATTATAATATGGTATATTATAACATGGTATAGTATATTATCGTATATTATAGTATATTATAACATGGTATAGTATATTATTGTATATTATAGTATGGTATATTATAACATGGTATAGTATATTATAGTATATTATAGTATGGTATATTATAACATGGTATAGTATATTATCGTATATTATAGTATGGTATATTATAACATGGTATAGTATATTATCGTATATTATAGTATGGTATATTGTAACATGGTATAGTATATTATCGTATATTATAGTATATTATAACATGGTATAGTATATTATCGTATATTATAGTATGGTATATTATAACATGGTATAGTATATTATCGTATATTATAGTATGGTATATTATAACATGGTATAGTTTATTATTGTATATTATATTATGGTATATTATAACATGGTATAGTATATTATCGTATATTATAGTATATTATAACATGGTATAGTATATTATCGTATATTATAGTATGGTATATTATAACATGGTATAGTATATTATCGTATATTATAACATGGTATAGTATATTATCGTATATTATAGTATGGTATATTATAACATGGTATAGTATATTATCGTATATTATAGTATATTATAACATGGTATAGTATATTATCGTATATTATAGCATGGTATATTATAACATGGTATAGTATATTATCGTATATTATAGTATGGTATATTATAACATGGTATAGTATATTATCGTATATTATAGTATATTATAACATGGTATAGTATATTATCGTATATTATAGTATATTATAACATGGTATAGTATATTATCGTATATTATAGTATATTATAACATGGTATAGTATATTATCGTATATTATAGTATATTATAACATGGTATAGTATATTATCGTATATTATAGTATATTATAACATGGTATAGTATATTATCGTATATTATAGTATGGTATATTATAACATGGAATAGTATATTATCGTATATTATAGTATATTATAACATGGTATAGTATATTATCGTATATTATAGTATGGTATATTATAACATGGAATAGTATATTATCGTATATTATAGTATATTATAACATGGTATAGTATATTATCGTATATTATAGTATGGTATATTATAACATGGAATAGTATATTATAGTATGGTATATTATAACATGGTATAGTATATTATCGGATATTATAGTATATTATAACATGGTATAGTATATTATCGTATATTATAGTATGGTATATTATAACATGGTATAGTATATTATCGTATATTATAGTATGGTATATTATAACATGGAATAGTATATTATCGTATATTATAGTATGGTATATTATAACATGGAATAGTATATTATAGTATGGTATATTATAACATGTCTACAACCCACACAAGTGGCTCAGGTAGTGCAGCTCATCCAGGATGGCACATCAAGGCGAGCTGTGGCAAGAAGGTTTGCTGTGTCTGTCAGCGTAGTGTCCAGAGCATGGAGGCGCTACCAGGAGACAGGCCAGTACATCAGGGGACGTGGAGGAGGCCGTAGGAGGGCAACAACCCAGCAGCAGGACCGCTACCTCCGCCTTTGTGCAAGGAGGAGCAGGAGGAGCACTGCCAGAGCCCTGCAAAATGACCTCCAGCAGGCCACAAATGTGCATGTGTCTGTTCAAACGGTCAGAAAGAGACTCCATGAGGGTGGTATGAGGGCCCGACGTCCACAGGTGGGGGTTGTGCTTACAGCCCAACACTGTGCAGGACGTTTGGCATTTGCCAGAGAACACCAAGATTGGCAAATTTGCCACTGGCGTCCTGTGCTCTTCACAGATGAAAGCAGGTTCACACTGAGCACATGTGACAGAGTCTTGAGACGCCGTGGAGAACATTCTGCTGCCTGCAACATCCTCCAGCAGGACCGGTTTGGCTGTGGGTCAGTCATGGTGTGGGGTGGCATTTCTTTGGGGGGGCCGCACAGCCCTCCATGTGCTCGCTAGAGGTAGCCTGACTGCCATTAGGTACTGAGATGAGATCCTCAGACCCCTTGTGAGACCATATGCTGGTGCGGTTGGCCCTGGGTTCCTCCTAATGCAAGACAATGCTAGACCTCATGTGGCTGTAGTGTGGCAGCAGTTCCTGCAATAGGAAGGCATTGATGCTATGGACTGGCCCGCCCGTTCCCCAGACCTGAATCCAATTGAGCACATCTGGGACATCATGTCTCGCTCCATCCACCAACGCCACGTTGCACCACAGACTGTCCAGGAGTTGGCGGATGCTTTAGTCCAGGTCTGGGAGGAGATCCCTCAGGAGACCATCCGCCACCTCATCAGGAGCATGCCAAGGCGTTGTAGGGAGGTCATATAGGCACGTGGAGGCCACACACACTACTGAGCCTCATTTTGACTTGTTTTAAGGACATTACATCAAAGTTGGATCAGCCTGTAGTGTGGTTTTCCACTTTAATTTTGAGTGTGACTCCAAATCCAGACCTCCATGGGCTGATAAATTTGATTTCCATTGATAATTTCTGTGTGATTTTGTTGTCAGCACATTCAACTATGTATAGAAAAAAGTATTTAATAAGAATATTTCATTCATTCAGATCTAGGATGTGTTATTTTAGTGTTCCCTTAATTTGTTTAGCAGTGTATATACATACTATACCACAGACTGCCAAGTTGGCTAAACTGGACTGTACAGTTTACTATACCATCTGGTTGAGATCGTCTGTTGAATGAAGAGAGTCGGATCGAAGCGCAGCGGTAGGTTACCATGACTTTAATGAAAGATATGACGGTACATGAAAGGCGTTGTAGAAAAGTCATATAGGAACGTGTTAGGAAACACCCACCACTACTGACCTCATTTTGCAGTGTGTTTTGGCAGGAGCTCAAAGTTGGACGTCAGCCTGTAGAGGCATGGTTTTCGACGTGGGAAAAATTAGGTGGACTCAAACCCAGACCTCCATGGGTTATAAATTTGCATTTCAATTGATAATTTCTATGTGATTTTGTTGTCAGCACAAACTATGTCTAGAAAAAGTATTTAATAACCCCCAAATATTTATTATTCAGATCTAGGTTATACTATACCATAATATACTGTTATACTATACAATAATATACTGTTATACTATACCATAATATACTATACCATAATATACTGTTATACTATACCATAATATACTATACCATAATATACTGTTATACTATACCATAATATACTGTTATACTATACCATAATATACTGTTATACTATACAATATTATATTATACAATTCTGTACTGTTATACTATACCATAATATACCATACTATACTGTACTGTTATACTATACTATAATATACCATACGGGTGCAGAGCCATACTGTACTGTTATACTATACCATAATATACCATACTATACTCGGTGTACTGTTATACTATACCATAAGCCACTATACTATACTGTACTGTTATACTATACCATAATATACCATACTATACTGTACTGTTATACTATACCATAATACACTATACTATACTGTACTGTTATACTATACCATAATATACCATACTATACTGTACTGTTATACTATACCATAATACACTATACTATACTGTACTGTTATACTATACCATAATATACCATACTATACTGTACTGTTATACTATACCATAATATACCATACTATACTGTACTGTTACACTATACCATAATATACTATACTATGCCATAATATACCATATTATATTATACTGTACTGTACTGTTGTACTATGCTATGCTATTCTATACTGTACTGTTATACTATACCATACTATACTGCTATTCTATACTGACAGTTATATGATACTATAATATACAATACGGGTATGCCATAGTATACTATTATACTATACTATAGTATACTATACCGGCATACTGTACTGTTGTACTAGAATATACTATACTGGTATACTATTCTGTACTGTTATACTATACGGGTATAATATAGTATACTCTACTGTTATATGATACTATAAAATGCTATACTTGTATACTATAGTATACTGTACTGTAATATTGTATTATAATATACTATGCAGGAATACTATACAGCACTGTGGTGTTATACAATACCATAAAATATGACACTGGTACACTATACCATACTATACTGTTGTACAATAATATACAATAATATACAATACTGGTATACTATACTGTACTGTTGTACAATAATATACAATACTGGTATACTATACTATAATATACCGGTGTACAATAAAATACAATACTGGTATATTATACTATACTATACTGCTGTACAATAATATACAGTACTGGTATACTATATTATACTATGCTATACTATACTGTTGTACAATAATATACAATACTGGTATACTATACTATAGTATATTATACTATGCTATACTATACTGTTCTGTACTGTTATAGTACAGTGCATTCGAGAAGTTTTCAGACCCCTTCCCATTTTCCACGTTCTTACATTACAGCCTTGTTTTAAAACAGATTATAATACATTCTCATCAACCTACACACAAGACACAACAAGTTTCAGAAATGTTTGCAATTTTAAAAAAACAACAGAAATAACTTATTTATTTATTCAGACCCTTTGCTATGAGACTCAAAATTGAGATCAGGTGCATCCTGTTTCCATTGATCATCCTAGAGATGTTTCTACAACTTGATTGGAGTCCGCCTGTGGTAAATTAAACTGATTGGACATGATTTGGAAAGGCACACACCTGTCTATATAAGGTCCCCTAGTTGACAGTACATGTCAGAGAAAAAAACATGCCATGAGGTGGAAGGAATTGTCCGTAGAGCTCCGAGACAGGATTGTGTATTGAGGTGCTGATCCGGGGAAGGGTTACATAACATTCTGCAGCATTGAAGGTCCCCAAGAACGCAGTGGTCTCCATCATTCTTAAATCGAATAAGTTTGGAACGACCAAGACACTTCCTAGAGCTGGGCTCCCGGCCAAACTGAGCAATCGGGGGAGAGGGACTTAGTCAGAGAGGTGACCAAGAACCTGATGGTCTCTCTGACAGAGCTCCCTAGTTCCTCTGTGGAGATGGGAGAACCTTCCAGAAGGACAACCCTCTCTGCAGCACTCCACCAATCAGGCCTTTATGGTTGAGTGTCCAGACGGAAGCCACTCCTCAGTAAAAGACACATGACAGCCCGCTTGGAGTTTGCCAAAAGGCACCTAAAGGACTCTGACCATGAGAAATAAGATTCTCTGTTCTGATGAAACCAAGATTGAACTCTTTGGCCTGAATGCCAAGCGTCACGTCTGAAGGAAACCTGGTACCATCCCTACGGTGAAGCATGGTAGTGGTGGCAGCATCATGCTGTGGGGAGGTTTTTCCGCGGCAGGGACTTGGAGACTAGTCGGGAAAGAGGGAAAGATGAACAGAGTAAAGTACAGAGATCCTTGATGAAAACCTGCTCCAGGCCATTCAATGTCCTTGAGTAGCCCAGCCAGAGCCCGGACTTGAACCCGATTGAACATCTCTAGAGAGACCTAAAAACACCTGTGCATTGACCTTCCCCATCCAACCTGACAGAGCTTGAGAGGATCTGCACAAAAGAATGGGAGAAACTCCCCAAATACAGGTGTGCCAAGCTTGTAGCGTAAAACCCAAGAAGACTCAAGGCTGTAATCGCTGCTGAAGGTGCTTCAACAAAGTACTGAGTAAAGGGTTTGAATATACTGTTGAAGTCAGAGGTTTACTTTACTATTGATCTGTACTTTTCGCACCAAAGTACATTCATCTCTAGGAGACAGAATGCGTCTCCTTCCTGAGCGGTATGACGGCTGCGTGGTCCCATGGTGTTTATACCTGTGTATTATTGTTTGTACAGATGAACGTGGTACCTTCAGGTGTTTGGAAATTGCTCCAAAGGATGAACCAGACTTGTGGAGGTCAACAATTGTTTTTTTCTGAGGTCTTGGCTGATTTCTTTTAATTTTCCCATGATGTCAAGCAAGGAGGCACTGAGTTTGAAGGTAGGCCTTGAAATACATCCACAGGTACAACTCCAATTGACTCAAATGATGTCAATTAGCCTATCAGATGCTTCTAAAGCCATGACATCATTTTTCTGGAATTTTCCAAGCTGTTTAAAGGCACAGTCAACTTAGTGTATGTAAACTTCTGACCCACTGGAATTATGATACAGTGAATTTTAAGTGAATTAATCTGTCTGTAAACAATTGTTGGAAAAATGACCTGTGAAAGTAGATGTCCAAACCGACTTGCCAAAACTATAGTTTGTTAACAAGAAATTTGTGGAGTGGTTAAAAAAATTAGTTTTAATGACTCCAACATAAGTGGATGTAAACTTCCGACTTCAACTACACTTATGTAAATGTGATATTTCCGTTTTTCTGCAAAAACGTCTAAAAACCTGTTTTTACTGCTGGAGAGGGTTAGCTGGAGTAGGAGGAAGAGGGGGAGGAGGAGGAAGGTCTTTCAGAACCCCTCCTGAAACCCCACCTGTTTTGTTTTGGGTGATGTTTTGAGACACATTATTTGGTTTTCCAGCTGGGGAACGTAACAGGGTTAGGAAGAAGAGGAGGAGGAGGAGAAGAGGAAGGGGGAAATTAGTTTACTGCTAGAGAGGGTTAGGTGGTGGAAGAGGAAGAGGAGGAGGAGGAGGAGGATTGAGAGGGAGAGAGGAGGAGGAGGAGGAGGAAGGAGGAAGGAGGGAGGGAAATGGCTTTACTGCTAGAGAGGGTTAGGAGGTGGAGGAAGAGGAGGGAAATTACTTTACTGCTAGAGAGGGTTAGGAGGTAGGAGGTGGAGGAGGACGAGGAGGTGGAGGAAGAGGGGGAGGAAAAAGCATTCATTATCTGCAACCCATTTTCTTTACTTACTTTCAGATAGAGGGAAAAGATAGAGGGAAAAGGAAGGGAAAAGATAGAGGGAGCTGGGTAGAGGGAAAAGGTAGAGGAAAAAGAGAGGAAAAGAAAGGGGGGGAAAGAGGGAAAGAGAGAGGGAAAAGAGAGAGGGAAAAGAGAGTTCCTCTGAAAAGAGAGAGGGAAAGAGAGAGGAAAGAGAGAGGAAATCAGGCCTTTAGAGAGAGGTCCAGAGAGGGAAAAGAGAGAGGAAAAGAGAGAGGGAAAAGGAAAAGAGAGAGGGAAAAGGAGAGGGAAAGAGAAAAAAGAGAGAGGAAAAAGAGAGAGGGAAAAGAATGCCAGGGAAAGAGAGGGAAAAAGAGAGGGAAAAGGTAGAGGGAAAAGAGAGGGAAAAAGAGAGAGGGAAAAGAGAGAGGAAAAGAGAGAGGGAAAAAAGAGAGGAGGGACTTGTAGAGGGAAAAGGTAGAGGGAAAAGGAGAGGGAAAAGAGAGAGGGAAAAGAGAGAGGGAAAACCTGAGAGGGATTCAAGAGGGAAAGAAGAGCCAGAGCCCGGACTTGAAGGGAAAAAGAGGAAAAGAGAGAGGGAAAAGATAGAGGGAAAAGACCTTCCCCAAACCTGAGACAAAGAGAGGGAAAAGAGAAAAGAGAGGGAAACTCCCCAAAAAGCCAAGAGAGCGGAAAAGAGAGGGAAAGACTCAAGGCTGAAAAGAGAGAGGGAAAAGAGAAGGTGCTTCAAAAGAGAGGGTAAAGGGAAAAATACTGTTGAAGTCAGAGGGAAACTTTAGAGGGATAGAGGGAAAAGTAGAGGGAAAAGAGATTCAGGAAAAAGGTAGAGGGAAAAGTCTCCTTCCTGAGAGGGATGAGTGGTCCCAGGTAGAGGGAAAGAGAGAGGAAAAGAGAGAGGGAAAAAGAGAGGGAAAAGAAATTTTTGAGGGAGGAGAGGGAAAAGAGAGAGGGAAAAGACTTGTGGAGGGAAAAGGTAGAGGTCTTGGTAGAGGGAATTTTCCCAGATGGGAAAAAGCAAGGGGAAAAGAGAGAGGGAAAAGGTAGGAAAAATACATCCAGAGGGAAAAACTCCAATTGACTCAAATGATGTCAAAAGCCTATCAGATGGGAAAAGCCATGACATCATTTTTCTGGAATTTTCCAAGCTGGGAAAAGGCACAGTCAAAGTGTATGTAAACTTCTGACCCAGGGAAAGATAGAGTGAATTTTAAGTGAATTAATCTGTCTGTAAACAATTGTTGGAAAAATGACCTGTGAAAGTAGATGTCCAAACCGACTTGCCAAAACTATAGTTTGTTAACAAGAAATTTGTGGAGTGGGAAAAATTAGTTTTAGGGGAAGTGGAGGGAAAAAGGTAGAGGGAAAACTACACTTAGGGAAAAGTGAGAGGGTTTTCTGCAAAAACGTCTAAAAAGTTTTTACTGCTGGAGAGGGAAAAGCTAGAGGAGTAGGAGGAAGAGGGGGAAAAGGAGAGGGAAGGTCTTTAGAAGGGAAAAGAGATGAAAAGTTGAGGGAAAATTATTTGGAGAGGGAAAAGGTTAAGGGAAAAGGTAGGAGGGAAAAGGAGAGGGGAAAGGTAGGAGGGAAAAGGAGAGGGAAAAGGTAGGGGAAAGAGGGAAAAGGAGGGGAAAGGAAGGGAAAAGGAAGAGGGAAACTGCTAGAGAGGGAAAAGGTAGAGGAAGAGAGAGGGAAAAAAGAGGGCTAGAGAGGGGGAAAAGAGAGGTGGAAAGAGGAGGGAAAAGAGGTGGGAAAAAGAGGGGAAAAAGCATTCATTAGGGAAAATTGGGAAAACTTACTTTCAGATAGAGGGGAAAAGGTAGAGAAAAAGGGAAAAGGGAAAAGAGAGGAAAAGAGAGAGGGAAAAGAGGGTAGAGGGAAAGGGAGAGAGGGAAAAGTAGAGGGAAAAGAGAGAGGGGAAAAGATAGAGGGGAAAAGAGAGGAAGAGGGAAAAAGAGGGAAAAGGAGAGGGAAAAGAGAGGGAGGGAGGGAAAAGGTAGAGGGAAAAGGTAGAGGGAAAAAGAGAGGGAAAAGAGTAGAGGGAAAAGAGAGAGGGAAAAAAGGGAAAAGAGAGAGGGAAAAGAGAGGGAAAAGAGAGAGGGAAAAAAGGGGAGAGAGGGAAAAGGAGAGGAAAAGAGAGAGGGAAAAGAGAGAGGGAAAAGAGAGGGAAAAGGAGAGGGAAAAGAGAGGGAAAAGTAGAGGGGAGAGGGAAAAGAGAGAGGGAAAAGAGAGAGGGAAAGAGAGAGGGAAAAGAGAGAGGGAAAAGGGAGAGGGAAAAGAGAGAGGGAAAAGAGAGAGGGAAAGAGAGGGAAAAGAGAGAGGGAAAAGAGAGAGGGAAAAGAGAGAGGGAAAAGAGAGAGGGAAAAGAGAGAGGGAAAAGAGAGGGAAAAGAGAGGGAAAAGAGAGGGAAAAGAGAGGGAAAAAGAGGGAAAAAGAGAGGGAAAAAGAGAGGGAAAAGAGAGAGGGAAAAGGAAAGAGAGGGAAAAAGAAAGAGGGAAAAGAGAGAGGAAAAAAGGGAAAAGAGAGGGAAAAGAGGGGAAAGAGAGAGGGAAAAGAGAGAGGGAAAGAGAGAGGGAAAAGAGAGAGGGAAAAGAGAGAGGGAAAAGAGAGAGGGAAAAGAGAGAGGGAAAAGAGAGAGGGAAAAGAGAGAGGGAAAAAGAGAGGGAGAGAGGGAAAACCAACGGTGTGTTTTTAAGTGTACATCCTTACTTCCTACATAGAACACTACTTTTGGCCAGAGCCCTGTGGGTCCCCTGTGGATCCCCTGTGGATCCCCTGTGGATCCCCTGTGGGTCCCCTGTGTGTTTCCTGTGGATCCCCTGTGGATCCCCTGTGGGTCCCCTGTGTGTCCCCTGTGGGTCCCCTGTGGTGTCCCCTGTGGATCCCCTGTGGATCCCCTGTGGGTCCCCTGTGTGTTTCCTGTGGATCCCCTGTGGGTCCCCTGTGGGTTTCCTGTGGGTCCCCTGTGGGTCCCCTGTGGGTTTCCTGTGGATCCCCTGTGGATCCCTGTGGGTCCCCTGTGTGTTTCCTGTGGATCCCCTGTGGATCCCCTGTGGGTCCCCTGTGTGTTTCCTGTGGATCCCCTGTGGATCCCCTGTGGGTCCCCTGTGTGTTTCCTGTGGATCCCCTGTGGATCCTCTGTGGGTCCCCTGTGTGTTTCCTGTGGATCCCCTGTGGATCCCCTGTGGATCCCCTGTGGATCCCCTGTGGGTCCCCTGTGTGTTTCCTGTGGATCCCCTGTGGGTCCCCTGTGGGTTTCCTGTGGGTCCCCTGTGGGTCCCCTGTGGGTTTCCTGTGGATCCCCTGTGGATCCCTGTTGGGTCCCCTGTGGGTTTCCTGTGGATCCCCTGTGGGTCCCCTGTGGGTTTCCTGTGAATCCCCTGTGGATCCTGTGTGGGTCCCCTGTGGGTTTCCTGTGGATAGGGTTGTGGTCTAAAGTAGTACCACTATATAGGGAATAGGGCTCTGGTCTAAAGTAGTGCACTATATAGGGAATAGGGCTCTGGTCTATAGTAGTACCACTATATAGGGAATAGGGCTCTGGTCTATAGTAGTACCAGTATATAGGGCTCTGGTCTATAGTAGTACCACTATATAGGGAATAGGGCTCTGGTCTATTGTAGTACCACTATATAGGGAATAGGGCTCTGGTCTATAGTAGTACCACTATATAGGGAATATGGCTCTGGTCTATAGTAGTACCACTATATAGGGAATAGGGCTCTGGTCTATTGTAGTACCACTATATAGGGAATAGGACTCTGGTCTATAGTAGTACCACTATATAGGGAATAGGGCTCTGGTCTATAGTAGTACCACTATATAGGGAATAGGGCTCTGGTCTAAAGTAGTGCACTATATAGGGAATAGGGCTCTGGTCTAAAGTAGTACCACTATATAGGGAATAGGGCTCTGGTCTAAAGTAGTACCACTATATAGGGAATAGGGCTCTGGTCTAAAGTAGTACCACTATATAGGGAATAGGGCTCTGGTCTATTGTAGTACCACTATATAGGGAATAGGGCTCTGGTCTAAAGTAGTGTACTATATAGGGACTAGGGCTCTGGTCTAAAGTAGTACCACTATATAGGGAATAGGGCTCTGGTCTATAAAGTAGTACCACTATATAGGGAATAGGGCTCTGGTCTAAAGTAGTGTACTATATAGGGAATAGGGCTCTGGTCTAAAGTAGTGCACTATATAGGGAATAGGGCTCTGGTTTAAAGTGGTGTACTATATAGGGAATAGGGCTCTGGTCTATAGTAGTACCACTATATAGGGAATAGGGCTCTGGTCTAAAGTAGTGTACTATATAGGGAATAGGGCTCTGGTCTAAAGTAGTGCACTATATAGGGAATAGGGCTCTGGTTTAAAGTGGTGTACTATATAGGGAATAGGGCTCTGGTCTATAGTAGTACCACTATATAGGGAATAGGGCTCTGGTCTATAGTAGTACCACTATATAGGGAATAGGGCTCTGGTCTATAGTAGTACCACTATATAGGGAATAGGGCTCTGGTCTATAGTAGTACCACTATATAGGGAATAGGGCTCTGGTCTATAGTAGTACCACTATATAGGGAATAGGGCTCTGGTCTATAGTAGTACCACTATATAGGGAATAGGGTTCCATTAGGGACGTACCCTAAGTTATTATTGTGAAAGAAGCTTGATTGGTTTCTTATATATAGGTATAATATCAGTTAAAATAGCATGACACCATTTTGAAATGAGTCTCCAACATATTCTCCCCCCGATATATTCAAGTATCTGAAAAGCTCTTCAGGAATAGTTAGATATGGAGAGGGCTATGACGTTTGATCATATGAAACGGAGTCAGGAAGCTGGATCTACACATGGCGTGGAACATGGACTTAAGCACCACTTTTGACAAACTTTGATTTTGGAGTTAACAGCCACTTTAAGGTCACTATTTTCCCTTGTCTAATCTACTACACATATGGCACAAAGTAACCATCAACGTTTGAACTGACATTATTCATGATGAAAGGTACAGGTGCAAACACCCATCCCTCTCACCTCCCTTCCACCCACCCACCCTCAATCCCTCACCCACCCACACACCCTCCAACCCACACACCCTCCAACCCATCCCTCCCACCCACCCACACACCTGCTCACCCACCCACACAACCTCCAACCCTTCCTTCCTCCCACCCACACCCCTCTCTCTCACCTACCACCCTCCCTCCCACCCGCTCACCCACCCACCCACACTCACTAACTCACCCCACCCACCCACCCACCAACCCTCCCTCCCTCCCTCCCACCCACCTGTAGGTAGTGAAAGGTCCTCTCCTTCAGTTTGTTCTCCAGAGGTACCAAGGCCTTGTCATAGCCTCCTCCTCCTCCCCGGACAGACGATGGGTACACCTCTCTAGCCTGGCTGACCGTCATGGCCGACCACGTGCTCCTCTTCAGAGAGTGTTGCCCTGGCCCTCCATGGTACCCTGCCACTCCCCCTCCGCCACCCTCCCCTCCTGCCAGGGCCAGAGTGGTACAGGCCATGCACTCCCCCGGCCCGGGCCCTGGTGGTACACTCCCCTGTCTGGGCAGTTTCTTCATGGTCAGCTCCTGGATGGCAGCGTCCAGACTCTCGTGGCCCGTGGGGTATCCGCCTCGCCCGCCACCTCGACCACCTGGCCCGGTGTTGCCCCCGGTTACCAAGAAGCTGCTGTCACTATCGAGGTTGTCGTCGGAGCTCCACCACCCCGCAGTTCGGCTCCTGTGCCGCCTGCTGGAGGATTCGTGGCGCCCATCCCCGCTCTTGGAGCGCTCGCGGGACTTGCTGCGCCTCGCCGAGCGGGATTGGTGGCCCGAATTATTATGCCCGCCACCGTCCTCTCCTCCGCTCCTGGGCCCCCCTCCTCCTCTTTCCCGGTAATCCCCTCCTCCTCGTGTGCCATTGTAGTCCCTCTTCGACGGCGCCTCGAGGGAGTGGGACTTGGCGAAGAGTTTCTGGACTGAGTGAACCAGGTGGCGGATACGGGAGGGGCTCTCGCCGCGCTGTTCCGCCCCGCTGGCGCTCCTCTGGTACTGCAGGGTGTGGAACCCGTCAGGGTGGAAGGGAAGCTGCTTTTCAAACTGATCCTGGAGGTTAGGAGGCATACGATGCATCTTACCCCCGTGACCCCCCACCGTGGACAGACAATCGTCACATGAGTCGTACAACTGCTGGGTCGGGGGATGCTGGTTGGGGTGGGAGCGGGGGAACGTCCCCCCTCCAGAGTGGGTGTGGGAGCGATGCTCCAGAGCTAGGGGTTCTGGGGGACCACCGGGAGGGTAGAAGGGGTGCCCCGCCCGGTCGTAGTGTTCAGAGGGGTGGCGGTGGTACTCTCGGACGGAGCCAGGGCCCGGGTCACATTGTGTGTGCCCCCCGCCAGAAGAGTGCTGGGACAGGCTGACATGATACCCCTTCATGGAGGAGGCCGGGGGGCCGTGGTGGGCCACCCGGGCCGAGAGGGGACGCTGTGGGCGCGACAGGGCTGCGCCGGACTCACCTAGCAAGGAGGAGAGGGAGAGAGAGATAGAGACAGCGAGAGAGAGAGAGAGAGAGAGAGAGAGAGAGAGAGAGCGAGAGAGAGACAGAGAGACAGAGAGACAGAGACACAGAGAGAGAGGGAGAGAGGGAGAGAGAGACAGGGAGTTTGTTATCATATCAATCCAGATTAATTGAGAGAAAGATTCCACAGATTCCTCAACATTCAGGGAAACGGATGTTGATTACATGTTGAACAGTAAATGCAATTTTCCTAAATAACATTTTTATAGATTTTCCCAAACAAAGATAAATCATTTCCAGCATTTAGAATGTATTTCCAGTTGTAATAAGCTGAACAAAAATACTCATTCAATTCTGAAAAAATCACACCTCCCTCCCTCCCTCCCTCCCTCCCTCCCTCCCTCCCTCCCTCCCTCCCTCCCTCCCTCCCTCCCTCCCTTCCCTTCCTCCCTCCCTCCCTCCCCCTTCCTCCCTACCTCCCTCCCTACCTCCCTCCCTACCTCCCTCTCCCTCCCTCCCTACCCCCTCCCTCCCTCCCTCCATCCCTACCTCCCTACCTCCCCCCTCCCTCCTTCGCTTGAAAAAAAAGAGACAAAAAAGCCTCAATAGTACTGTTTGTCCATCTTGAGACTCCGTAGCCAGTATACACTTCATCAAAATAGTCAGAATTCATCTATGATAATCTGTCATTAATTTCAACGTGGCACAATTTGACATCTAACTAAGATGTTTGGTGCAGTATTTGTCAACTGAAAAAATTTGCATGAAAACGTTTCATGAATGACAACAAACACATTTAACCCTTGTGTTCGGGTCTGTGGGACCCGAGATAAAAACACATTCTTATTACGTGGTGTTCAGGGTCTGTGGGACCCGAGATAAAAACACATTCTTATTATGTGGTTCAGGGTCTGTGGGACCCGAGATAAAAACACATTCTTATTATGTGGTTCAGGGTCTGTGGGACCCGAGATAAAAACACATTAATATTACGTGGTGTTCAGGGTCTGTGGGACCCGAGATAAAAACACATTAATATTACGTGGTGTTCAGGGTCTGTGGGACCCGAGATAAAAACACATTCTTATTATGTGGTTCAGGGTCTGTGGGACCCGAGATAAAAACACATTCTTATTATGTGGTTCAGGGTCTGTGGGACCCGAGATAAAAACACATTCTTATTATGTGGTTCAGGGTCTGTGGGACCCGAGATAAAAACACATTCTTATTATGTGGTTCAGGGTCTGTGGGACCCGAGATAAAAACACATTCTTATTATGTGGTTCAGGGTCTGTGGGACCCGAGATAAAAACACATTCTTATTATGTGGTTCAGGGTCTGTGGGACCCGAGATAAAAACACATTCTTATTATGTGGTTCAGGGTCTGTGGGACCCGAGATAAAAACACATTCTTATTACGTGGTGTTCAGGTCCGCTGGACACGAGATAAAAACAAAACATTTAAAAATTATAAAAAATTACAAATAAAACAGAAAGGTTTGCCTTTATTCTGTCTTCCTCCTCCCTGGACCTGCTGTTTCAACACAGCACCAATAACCTCCCTGTCTGTCTTCCTCCTCCCTGGGCCTGCTGTTTCAACACAGCACTAATAACCTCCCTGTCTGTCTGTCTTCCTCCTCCCTGGGCCTGCTGTTTCAACACAGCACTAATAACCTCCCTGTCTGTCTGTCTTCCTCCTCCCTGGGCCTGCTGTTTCAACACAGCACTAATAACCTCCCTGTCTGTCTTCCTCCTCCGTGGGCCTGCTGTTTCAACACAGCACTAATAACCTCCCTGTCTGTCTTCCTCCTCCCTGGGCCTGCTGTTTCAACACAGCACTAATAACCTCCCTGTCTGTCTTCCTCCTCCCTGGGCCTGCTGTTTCAACAGAGCAATAATAACCTCCCCGTCTGCCTTCCTCCTCCCTGGGCCTGCTGTTTCAACACAGCACTAATAACCTTCCTGTCTGTCTCCTTGCCTGTCTGCCTGTCTCCTTGTCTGTCTGCCTGTCTGTCTGCCTGTCTGTCTGCCTGCCTGACTCCCTGCCTGACTCCCTGTCTGTCTGCCTGTCTGTCTGCCTGCCTGACTCCCTGCCTGACTCCCTGCCTGACTCCCTGCCTGACTCCCTGCCTGTCTCCCTGCCTGTCTATCTGCCTGTCTATCTGCCTGTCTGTCTGACTCCCTGCCTGTCTGTCTGTCTCTCTGCCTGTCTGTCTCCCTGCCTGTCTTCTCTCTGCCTGTCTGTCTGACTCCCTGCCTGTCTCCCTGCCTGTCTGTCTGTCTCCCTGCCTGTCTGTCTGTCTGTCTGTCTGTCTGTCTGTCTGTCTGCCTGTCTGTCTGTCTGTCTGTCTGTCTGTCTGTCTGTCTGTCTGTCTGTCTGTCTGTCTGTCTGTCTGTCTGTCTGTCTGTCTGTCTGTCTGTCTGTCTGTCTGTCTGTCTGTCTGTCTGTCTGTCTGTCTGTCTCCCTTCCTGACTCCCTGCCTGCCTGTCTGTCTGCCTGTCTGTCTCCCTGTGTGTCTGTCTGCCTGTCTGTCTGCCTGTCTCTCTCTTTTCTCGCACCCTTTGTAGTGAAACTACATAATGTCTTGTGGGAACCTGCCCAATGTTATTGTAATACATTATTTCGATACATTGTAAAAAATGCAGTATTTTTTCCCCCCACTCTAACCCAACCAGGTGTTAATTGGGGGAGGGAAACAACAAATAAATAGCTTTGCATGTGTGGCTCCTTACCACAATCAATCAGTTTGACAAAAATAATCTCTGCAGAGAGAGAAGCTGGTGTGGAAGGAGAGTCTCCAGAGAGAGAAGCTAGTGTGGAAGGAGAGTATTCAGAGCGAGAAGCTAGTGTGGAAGGAGAGTCTCCAGAGAGAGAAGCTGGTGTGGAAGGAGAGTCTTCAGAGAGAGAAGCTGGTGTGGAAGGAGAGTCTCCAGAGAGAGAAGCTGGTGTGGAAGGAGAGTCTTCAGAGAGAGAAGCTCGTGTGGAAGGAGAGTCTTCAGAGAGAGAAGCTAGTGTGGAAGGAGAGTCTTCAGAGAGAGAAGCTAGTGTGGAAGGAGAGTCTTCAGAGACAGAAGCTAGTGTGGAAGGAGAGTCTTCAGAGCGAGAAGCTAGTGTGGAAGGAGAGTCTTCAGAGAGAGAAGCTGGTGTGGAAGGAGAGTCTTCAGAGAGAGAAGCTAGTGTGGAAGGAGAGTCTTCAGAGAGAGAAGCTGGTGTGGAAGGAGAGTCTTCAGAGCGAGAAGCTGGTGTGGAAGGAGAGTCTTCAGAGACAGAAGCTAGTGTGGAAGGAGAGTCTTCAGAGAGTATGGAAAGTCTTAGTATGGAAGGAGAGTCTTCAGAGAGAAGCTAGTGTGGAAGGAGAGAGAGAGAAGCTAGTGTGGAAGGAGAGTCTTCAGAGAGAGAAGCTAGTGTGGAAGGAGAGTCTTCAGAGAGAGAAGCTAGTGTGGAAGGAGAGTCTTCAGAGAGAGAAGCTAGTGTGGAAGGAGAGTCTTCAGAGAGAGAAGCTAGTATGGAAGGAGAGTCTTCAGAGAGAGAAGCTAGTGTGGAAGGAGAGTCTTCAGAGCGAGAAGCTGGTGTGGAAGGGAGTCTTCAGAGCGAGAAGCTAGTGTGGAAGGAGAGTCTTCAGAGAGAGAAGCTAGTGTGGAAGGAGAGTCTTCAGAGCGAGAAGCTAGTGTGGAAGGAGAGTCTTCAGAGAGAGAAGCTAGTGTGGAAGGAGAGTCTTCCACTTTGGAAGATGAAGCATTTTATATGAGGATCATATCTCTGTCAATTCAGAGTCTGACAGTGAGTTGGAAGAAGACGATGAGATTGACCCTCAGCTAACCTCAGAACCAGCCCGTCAGCAGCTAGCCTCAGGACCAGCCTGTCAGCAACCAGCCTCAGGACCAGCCTGTCATCAGTAGCCAGCCTCAGGACAAGCCTGTCATCAGCAGCCAGCCTCAAGACAAGCCCATCAGCAGCCAGCCTCAGGAGAAGCCCATCAGCAGCCAGCCTCAGGAGAAGCCCATCAGCAGCCAGCCTCAGGAAAGCCCATCAGCAGCCAGCCTCAGGAGAAGCCCATCAGCAGCCAGCCTCAGGAGAAGCCCATCAGCAGCCAGCCAGCCTCAGGACAAGCCCGTCAGCAGCCTGCAGGAAGAGAAATATGGATGTCAAAATATTGGAATGAGCAAAGCCGCATGGTTACTCATGTGCAGGACATAAAGTCTTCTTCTGAACTGTTGATCCCAGACACCATCCAGAAAGTAATTCTGGACTGAACTAATTTGAAGGGAAGGCGTGTTCGTGGAGAGAGTTGGAAGGAGATGGACCAAACTCATTAACATGCATCCTTTGGGGTTCTTATCCTTGCTGGTGTTTTCAGATCCAATGGAGAATCCACAGAATCCCTGTGGGAGGCAGAAACTGGCAGAGAACTTTTCAGTGCAACAATGTCTCTGGAAAACTTCCACATTTATTTCCAGGATTATCTCTCACCAGCAGAACCGGTCTCCAAGGGTCATGTTGAAGGTGGTCAAGGTCACTCTGCAAAGTGAAGGGAGAAGCATTGATACATTCGCCGTTCCAGATGATTGGTCAGAAGGAACAATCATTCTCACGGCGGCCACCCGTCAGCTTAACCTGGAGGGGACCCCCGAGACCCTTAATCTCAGAACGGTGCGTCATGATGTTATCCAAATGAAAGGCTCTGCTGTGACCTTTAGCATTTCACCTTCAGGAAACAGGGACGTGGCCTATAACATCACCAATGCCTTCACGGCAGATGGCTTGAATCTCGCAGAGCACTCCTGCCGGTAAGTGTTCTACAGAAACAATATCTTCTCTCTCTCGCCCCAGAATATGATCAAATCCTTGGAGTGATGATCAAGCTAAGTCGACGTGTGGAAAAGCGCTAGGGCATTCTATTCAAGTGTTTGACAACTAGATGTGGCCACCTGGACCTACTAGAGAGTTTGGATACTGAAGCCTTCCTCATGGCCCTACGGCGGTTTATCTCCCGACGGGGGAAACCCTACGAGATCCTGGCTGACGAACTTCAAGGAGAAGCCAGGTTCCAATGTTCTGTTGAGCTTCAATTGGCGGACAAATAGCCATACATTTTCCTGCAAAATATCTTGATAAACTTGGGCATTCATTTTTCCGTCGATGATAGCAAGCTGTCCGGGCCCTGAGGCAGCAACGCAGCTTCCAACCATGATGCTGTCACTCCCTGGTCTTAGTATTTTGTGTTTTCGTTATTATTTTGGTCAGGCCAGGGTCTGACATGGGTTTATTATGTGGTGTGTTTTGTCTTGGGGTTTTTGTAGGTTATGGGATTGTGGTATAGTAGAGTTGTCTATGGTTGCCTAGAATGGTTCTCAATCAGAGGCAGGTGTTTATCGTTGTCTCTGATTGGGGAACCATATTTAGGCAGCCATATTCTTTGAGTGTTTCGTGGGTGATTGTTCCTGTCTCTGTGTTTGTTTGCACCAGATAGGGCTGTTTAGGGTTTTCACGTTACGTTTATTGTTTTTGTATTGAAGAGGAAGAGGAAGAAGAGAACCTTAACAGATGCTCCCTCCACCAGAATTTACAGTTGGGATGAGGTTGATGTTGGTGTGCTGTGCCTTTTCTTCTCCACACAGTATTGTGTGTTCCTTCCAAACAACTCAACTTTAGTTTCATCTGTTCACAGAATATTTTGCCAGTAGTGCTGTGGAACATACAGGAGCCCTTTTGCGAACCTCAGACGTGCAGCAATGTTTTTTTTTGGACAGCAGTGGCTTCTTCCATTGTGT
>NC_060196.1:62209248-62211748 GCF_021184085.1 Oncorhynchus gorbuscha
GCCTAGTGGTTAGAGTGTAGAGGCGGCATGGTAGTCTAGTGGTTAGAGTGTAGAGGAGGCAGGGTAGCCTAGTGGTTAGAGTGTAGAGGAGGCAGGCTGAATAATGACAATATCAACATACAGTAATGACAATGTCAGCTGGCTGGTTCTACGCTGGACCGGCAGGATAGAAGACTATTTCTATTCATCATTTGCAAATGAATTCATAAAAAATCCTACAATGTGATTTTCTGGATTTTTTTCCCCCTCATTTTGTCTGTCATAGTTGAAGTGTACCTATGATGAAAATTACAGGCCTCTCTCATCTTTTTAAGTGGGAGAACTTGCACAATTGGTGGCTGACTAAATACTTTTTTGCTCCACTGTATATATCTTAAACACACACACACACACACACACACACACACACACACACACACACACACACACACACACACACACACACACACACACACACACACACACACACACACACACACACACACACACACACACACACACACACACACACACACACACACACACACACATATATATCTTAAAGTAGATTTCCCATTCCCTCTCTCTCTCTGCCTCCATTTCCCATTCCCTCTCTCTCTGCCTCCATTTCCCATTCCCTTTCTCTCTCTGCCTCCATTTCCCATTCCCTCTCTCTCTCTGCCTCCATTTCCCATTCCCTCTCTCTCTGCCTCCATTTCCCATTCCCTCTCTCTCTCTGCCTCCATTTCCCATTCCCTCTCTCTCTGCCTCCATTTCCCATTCCCTCTCTCTCTGCCTCCATTTCCCATTCCCTTTCTCTCTCTGCCTCCATTTCCCATTCCCTCTCTCTCTCTCTGCCTCCATTTCCCATTCCCTCTTTCTCTGCCTCCATTTCCCATTCCCTTTCTCTCTCTGCCTCCATTTCCCATTCCCTTTCTCTCTCTGCCTCCATTTCCCATTCCCTCTCTCTCTGTGTAAATGTCACAGCATCCCTCATTCTCAACACGTCTCTTCCTCTATCCTCTCCTCTGTTGACCTACTTATTTCAATCTTCCTGTAGTCTCTCTCTCTCTCTCTCTCTCTCTCTCTCTCTCTCTCTCTCTCTCTCTCTCTCTCTCTCTCTCTCTCTCTCTCTCTCTCTCTCTCTCTCTCTCTCTCTCTCTCTCTCTCTCTCTCTCTCTCTCTCTCTCTCTCTCTCTCTCTCTCTCTCTCTCTCTCTCTCTCTCGTGTGTTTACACTGTGGTATGTATCCAGCCAGGTCGTTCTAGATTGACGTTGAATTTGGAGTGCTATTTCGAACAGAGAGCTATTACCATTAAGTAGGCTTGTGTTTGGTAGTGCATTGTGGACAGGGGTGGTGGATAGGTATATAAACCATGAGTGTGGATCAGAAGACTGCGTGTTCAGTCATGGACAGTGGTTCTTATGGCTCGACAACATTCCGCTGAAAAGGAAGCTTGCGAAATTCAAAAATGTTTTTTTTTTTAAATATGTAACTTTCATACATTCACAAGTGCATTACACCAAATTAAAGCTTTAACTTCTTGTTATTCTACCCACCGTGTCCGATTTCAAAAAGGCTTTACAGCGAAAGCACAACATATGATTATGTTAGGTCAGAGCCTAGTCACAAAATCACACAGCCATTTTCCAGCCAAAGAGAAGAGTCACAAAAAGCAGGAATAGAGATAACATTAATCACTGACCTTTGTTGATCTTCATCAGATGGCACTCATAGGACTTCATGTTACACAATACATGTATGTTTTGTTCGATAAAGTTAATATTTATATCAAGAAATCTCCGTTTACATTGGCGCGTTATTGTTCAGTAATGGTGTGCCTCGAAAACATCTGCCGAATATGCAGAGAGCCACATCAATTTACAGAAATAGTCATCATAAGCTTGCATATAAGATACAAGTGTTATGCACAGAATTAGAGATATACTTCTCCTTAATGCAACCGCTGTGTCATATTTCAAATATTTTTTTACGGAAAAAGCAAACCATGCAATAATCTGAGTACAGCGTTCAGACAACAAAACAAGCCATGTTGTGGAGTCAACAAAATCAGAAATAGCATTATAAATATTCACATACCTTTGATGATCTTCATCAGAATGCACTTCCAGGAATCCCAGTTTCACAATAAATGTTTGATTTGTTTGATAAAGTCCCTCATTTATGTCAAAATACCTCCTTTTGTTAGCGCGTTCAGTTCACAAATCCAAATTCACGAGGCGCGAGCAAGTCCAGGTTATATTCCAGTTCGTAGAAACATGTCAAACGAAGTATAGATTCATTCTTTAGGATGTTTTTAACATAAATCTTCAATAATGTCTAAAACCGGAGAATTCCTTTGTCTGTAGAAATGCAATGTGAGCGCACGCACGATCAGCTCATGCCACTCTGGCAGACCTCTGACTCATTCAGCTCTCATTCCCCCCTCCCTCACAGTAGAAGCATCGAACAAGGTTCTAAAGACTGTTGACATCTAGTGGAAGCCTTAGGATGTGCAAT
>NC_060196.1:62215760-62223260 GCF_021184085.1 Oncorhynchus gorbuscha
CCTCCTAATTGTCCATAGAATTTCTAAGCAAACAGCTGGAGGCAGGGCTTTCTCCTATAGAGCTCAATTTTTATGGAACGGTCTGCCTACCCATGTGAGATACGCAAACTTGGTCTCAACCTTTAAGTCTTTACTGAAGACTCATCTCTTCAGTGGGTCATATGATTGAGTGTAGTCTGGCCCAGGAGTGGGAAGGTGAACGGAAAGGCTCTGGAGCAACGAACCGCCCTTGCTGTCTCTGCCTGGCCGGTTACCCTCTTTCCACTGGGATTCTCTGCCTCTAACCCTGTTACGGGGGCTGAGTCACTGGCTTGCTGGGGCTCTCTCATGCCGTCCCTGGGGGGGGTGCGTCACCTGGGTGGGTTGATTCACTGTTGTGGTCAGCCTGTCTGGGTTGGCGCCTTGGGTTGTGCCGTGGCGGAGATCTTTGTGGGCTATACTCGGCCTAGTCTCAGGATGGTAAGTTGGTGGTTGAAGATATCCCTCTAGTGGTGTGGGGTCTGTGCTTTGGCAAAGTGGGTGGGGTTATATCCTTCCTGTTTGGCCCTGTCCGGGGGTGTCCTCGGATGGGGCCACAGTGTCTCCTGACCCCTCCTGTCTCAGCCTCCAGTATTTATGCTGCAGTAGTTTATGTGTCGAGGGCTAGGGTCAGTTTGTTATATCTGGAGTACTTCTCCTGTCCTATTCGGTGTCCTGTGTGAATCTAAGTGTGCGTTCTCTAATTCTCTCCTTCTCTCTTTATTTCTCTCTCTCGGAGGACCTGAGCCCTAGGACCATGCCTCAGGACTACCTGACATGATGACTCCTTGCTGTCCCCAGTCCACCTGGCCATGCTGCTGCTCCAGTTTCAACTGTTCTGCCTTACTATTATTCAACCATGCTGGTCATTTATGAACATTTGAACATCTTGGCCGCGTTCTGTTATAATCTCCACCTGGCACAGCCAGAAGAGGACTGGCCACCCCACATATGCTCTCTCTAATTCTCTCTTTCTTTCTCTCTCTCGGAGGACCTGAGCCCAAGGACCGTGCCCCAGGACGACCTGACATGATGGCTCCTTGCTGTCCCCAGTCCACCTGACTGTGCTGCTGCTCCAGTTTCAACTGTTCTGCCTTATTATTATTTGACCCTGCTGGTCATTTATGAACATTTGAACATCTTGGTCATGTTCTGTTATAATCTCCACCCGGCACAGCCAGAAGAGGACTGGCCACCCCACATAGCCTGGTTCCTCTCTCGGTTTCTTCCTAGGTTTTGGCCTTTCTAGGGAGTTTTTCCTAGCCACCGTGCTTTTACACCTGCATTGTTTGCTGTTTGGGGTTTTAGGCTGGGTTTCTGTACAGCACTTTGAGATATCAGCTGATGTACGAAGGGCTATATAAATAAATTTGATTTGATTTGATTTGATTAGAATTATAGTAATATTATAGTAGTAGTATTTTAGTAGTAGTAGTATTATAGTAGAAGCAGTAGTAGTAGTAGTAGTAGTAGTAGTACAGTAGTATTAAGGTAGTAGTAGTACAGTAATATTAAGGTAGTAGTATTACAGTGGTAGTATTATAGTAGCATCATCATAGTAGTATTATAGTAGTATTATAGTAGCAGTAGTATTATAGTAGTATTATAGTAGTAGCACCATAGCAGTATTATAGTATTATAGTAGTCATATTATAGTAGTGTTATAGTGGTATTACAGTAGTAGTAGTATTATAGTATTATCATAGTAATAGTCGCAGTATTATATTAGTAGTATTATAGTAGAGCACCAGTATTATGGTGGCACTAGTACAGTTGTAGTATCAGTATCACAGTAACAGTATTATAGTAGTAGCAGTATAGTAGTGTTGTAGTACGTGTAGTATAGTACTAGTAGCATTATGGTAGAAGTAGTATAGTGGTAGTAGTATTGTAGTATACTATGTAGTATTAAATGTAGTACCATTATAGAAGTAGTATTATTATAGCAGTAATATTATAGTGGAAGCAGCAGTAGTATAGTAGTATTATAGCAGTGGTATAATATGAATAGTGTTATAGTAGTAGTAATAGTATTACAGTAGAAGTAGTAGTATCACAGTAGTAGTAAAGTGGTAGTATTGTCGTAGTATTGTAGTAGTAGTATTATAGTAGTGGTAGTAGTATTATTGTGTAAGTAGTATGGTAGTAGTACTATATTAGTATTATGATAGTCGTAGTATATTAGTTGTGGTACTATAGTAGTATCATAGTAGTGGTAGTATAGTAGTAGTAGTATTATAGTAGACGTTGTATAGTAGAAGTAGTATTATAATAGTAGTGTTATAGTAGTAGTAGTAGTATTATAGTAGACGTTGTATAGCAGTAGTAGTATTATAGTAGTAGTGTTATTGTAGTTGCAGTATTATGGCAGGAGTAGTAGTATTATGATAGTAGTATTATAGTAGTGGTAGTAGTATTATAGTAGAAGTAGTATGGTGGTTGTACTATATTAGTATTATAATAGTCGTAGTATATTAGTTGTAGTACTATAGTAGTATCATAGTAGCGGTAGTATAGTAGTAGTAGTATTATAGTAGAAGTTGTATAGCAGTAGTAGTATTATAGTAGAAGTAGTTGTATTATGATAGTAGTAGTATGGCAGTAGCATTATAGTATTATTATAGCAGTAGTATTATAGTAGTATTATAGCAGTAGTATAGTAGTATTATAGTAGTAGTGGCATAGTAGGATTATAGTGTTGGTATTATAGAAGTATTATTATAGATATTATTATATTATTTTTGATATTATAGAGTATTATATTAGTGGTAGTAGTACAGTAGTAGTAGTGTAGAAGTAGTATTATTGTAGTAGTATAGTATCAAAGTAGTATTAGTAGTAGTAGTATTATAGTAGTATTAGTAGTATTAGTAGTAGTATTATAGTAGTAGTAGTAGTAGTATTATAGTAGTAGTAGTAGTAGTAGTAGTAGTAGTAGTAGTATAGAAGTAGTAGTGTTAGTGGGGGTGGTATAGTAGTATAATAGCAATAGTGGCAGTAGTAGTTGCATTATTATAGTAGAAGTTGTACAGTAGTAGTAGTATTATAGTAGAAGTAGTTGTATTATAGTAGTAGTATTATAGTAGAAGTAGTATTATTATAGTAGAAGCATTATAGTAGTATTACAGTTGTAGTATTAACGTAGTAGTATTATCATTGTAATATAGTAGTGGTATTATAGTAGTAGTAGTAGTACGGTAGTATTATAGTAGTAGTAGTAGCATAGTAGTACTATGGTGGTAGGTTTACATTAGTAGTAGTATAGTAGCAGTATTATTATAGTAGTAGAAGTAGTAGTAGTAGTATTATAGTAGTATACTTAGTATCATTGTGGTAGTGCTAGTAGTATAGTGGTAGTATAGTATTATAGTGGTTGTAGTATAGAAGTAGTCTTGTTAGTGGCTGAGTTATAGTAGTATAATAGTAGTTGCGGTAGTAGTAGTAGTATAAGTAATATAGTAGTAGTATAGTAGTAGTAGTAGTACAGTAGTTGTTGTAGTAGTAGTAGTAACAGTAGTAGTAGTAGTAGTAGTAGTAGTAGTAGTAGTAGTAGTAGTAGTAGTAGTGGTAATAGTAACAGTAGTAGTATAGTAGTAGTAGTAGTACAGTAGTTGTTGTAGTAGTATTAGTACAGTAGTGGTAGTAGTAGTAGTAACAGTAGTAGTATAGTAGTGGTAGTAGTAGTAGTAACAGTAGTAGTATAGTAGTGGTAGTAGTGGTAGTACAGTAGTTGTTGTAGTAGTAGTAGTAGTAGTAGTAGTAGTAGTAGTAGTAGTAGTAGTAGTATAGTAGTAGTAGTAGTAGTAGTGGTAATAGTAGTAGTAGTAGTAGTAGTGGTAGTAGTAGTAGTAGTGGTAATAGTAGTAGTAGTAGTAGTAGTGGTAGTAGTAGGCAGGAGTAGTAGTGCAGTGGTAGCAGTGGTGGTGGTAGTAGTAGTAGTAGTAGTAGTAGCAGCAGCAGCAGCAGCAGCAGTAGTAGTAGTAGTAGTATAGTAGTAGCAGCAGTAGTGGTAATAGTAGCAGCAGTAGTAGTAGTAGTGGTAGCAGCAGTAGTAGTAGTAGTAGTAGTGGTAGTAGTAGTGGTAGTAATAGTAGTAGTAACAGTAGTAGTATAGTAGTAGTAGTAGTAGTAGTGGCAGTAGTAGTGGTAGTAGTAGTAGTAGTAGTAGTAGTAGTGGCAGCAGTGGTAGTAGTATTAGTAGTAGCAGTAGTAGTAGTAGCAGTAGCAGTAGTACAGCAGCAGCAGCAGTAGCGGTGGTAGCAGCAGCAGCAGTAGCAGCAGTGGTAGCAGCAGCAGCAGCAGCAGCAGTAGTAGCAGCAGCAGTGGTGGTAGCAGCAGCAGCAGTAGCAGTAGTGGTAGCAGCAGCAGCAGTAGTAGTAGTATTAGTAGTAGTAGTGGCAGTAGTAGTAGTAGTAGTAGTAGTGGTAGTAGTAGTGGTAGTGGTAGTAGTAGTAGTAATAGTAACAGTAGTAGTATAGTAGTAGTAGTAGTACAGTAGTTGTTGTAGTAGTGGTAGTAGTAGTAGTATAGTAGTTGTTGTAATAGTAGTGGTAGTAGTAGTAGTAGTAGTAGTAGTAGTAGTAGTAGTGGTAGTAGTAGTAGTATAGTAGTTGTTGTAGTAGTGGTAGTAGTATAGTAGTAGTAGTACAGTAGTTGTAGTAGTAGTGGTAGTAGTAGTAGTAGTAGCAGCAGTAGTAGCAGCAGTAGTAGCAGTAGTGGTAGTAGCAGCAGCAGCAGTAGCAGTGGCAGCAGCAGTGGTAGTAGTAGTGGTAGTAGTAGTAGTAGTAGTAGTATAGTAGTAGTAGTGGTAGTAGTAGTGGTAGTAGTAGTAGTAGTAGTAGTGATAGTAGTAGTGGTAGTAGTAGTGGTAGTAGTAGTAGTATAGTAGTTGTTGTAATAGTAGTGGTAGTAGTAGTAGTAGTAGTAGTAGTAGTAGTAGTAGTGGTAGTAGTAGTAGTAGTAGTGGTAGTAGTAGTAGTATAGTAGTTGTTGTAGTAGTAGTGGTAGTAGTAGTAGTAACAGTAGTAGTATAGTAGTAGTAGTAGTGGTAGTAGTAGTAGCAACAGTAGTGGTATAGTAGTAGTAGTGGTGGTAGTAGTAGTAGTAGTAGTAGTAGTGGTAATAGTAGTAGTACAGTAGTTGTTGTAGTAGTATAGTAGTAGTAGTAGTAGTAGTAGTGGTAGTAGTAGTAGTAACAGTAGTAGAATTAGAATTATAGTAATATTATAGTAGTAGTATTTTAGTAGTAGTAGTATTATAGTAGAAGCAGTAGTAGTAGTAGTAGTAGTAGTAGTACAGTAGTATTAAGGTAGTAGTATTACAGTGGTAGTATTATAGTAGCATCATCATAGTAGTATTATAGTAGTATTATAGTAGCAGTAGTATTATAGTAGTATTATAGTAGTAGCACCATAGCAGTATTATAGTATTATAGTAGTCATATTATAGTAGTGTTATAGTGGTATTACAGTAGTAGTAGTATTATAGTATTATCATAGTAATAGTCGCAGTATTATATTAGTAGTATTATAGTAGAGCACCAGTATTATGGTGGCACTAGTACAGTTGTAGTATCAGTATCACAGTAACAGTATTATAGTAGTAGCAGTATAGTAGTGTTGTAGTACGTGTAGTATAGTACTAGTAGCATTATGGTAGAAGTAGTATAGTGGTAGTAGTATTGTAGTATACTATGTAGTATTAAATGTAGTACCATTATAGAAGTAGTATTATTATAGCAGTAATATTATAGTGGAAGCAGCAGTAGTATAGTAGTATTATAGCAGTGGTATAATATGAATAGTGTTATAGTAGTAGTAATAGTATTACAGTAGAAGTAGTAGTATCACAGTAGTAGTAAAGTGGTAGTATTGTCGTAGTATTGTAGTAGTAGTAGTATAGTAGTGGTAGTAGTATTATTGTGTAAGTAGTATGGTAGTAGTACTATATTAGTATTATGATAGTCGTAGTATATTAGTTGTGGTACTATAGTAGTATCATAGTAGTGGTAGTATAGTAGTAGTAGTATTATAGTAGACGTTGTATAGTAGAAGTAGTATTATAATAGTAGTGTTATAGTAGTAGTAGTAGTATTATAGTAGACATTGTATAGCAGTAGTAGTATTATAGTAGTAGTGTTATTGTAGTTGCAGTATTATGGCAGGAGTAGTAGTATTATGATAGTAGTATTATAGTAGTGGTAGTAGTATTATAGTAGAAGTAGTATGGTGGTTGTACTATATTAGTATTATAATAGTCGTAGTATATTAGTTGTAGTACTATAGTAGTATCATAGTAGCGGTAGTATAGTAGTAGTAGTATTATAGTAGAAGTTGTATAGCAGTAGTAGTATTATAGTAGAAGTAGTTGTATTATGATAGTAGTATTATGGCAGTAGCATTATAGTATTATTATAGCAGTAGTATTATAGTAGTATTATAGCAGTAGTATAGTAGTATTATAGTAGTAGTGGCATAGTAGGATTATAGTGTTGGTATTATAGAAGTATTATTATAGATATTATTATATTATTTTTGATATTATAGAGTATTATATTAGTGGCAGTAGTACAGTAGTAGTAGTGTAGAAGTAGTATTATTGTAGTAGTATAGTATCAAAGTAGTATTAGTAGTAGTAGTATTATAGTAGTATTAGTAGTATTAGTAGTAGTATTATAGTAGTAGTAGTAGTAGTATTATAGTAGTAGTAGTAGTAGTAGTAGTAGTAGTAGTAGTAGTAGTAGTAGTAGTATAGAAGTAGTAGTGTTAGTGGGGGTGGTATAGTAGTATAATAGCAATAGTGGCAGTAGTAGTTGCATTATTATAGTAGAAGTTGTACAGTAGTTGTAGTATTATAGTAGAAGTAGTTGTATTATAGTAGTAGTATTATAGTAGAAGTAGTATTATTATAGTAGAAGCATTATAGTAGTATTACAGTTGTAGTATTAACGTAGTAGTATTATCATTGTAATATAGTAGTGGTATTATAGTAGTAGTAGTAGTACGGTAGTATTATAGTAGTAGTAGTAGCATAGTAGTACTATGGTGGTAGGTTTACATTAGTAGTAGTATAGTAGCAGTATTATTATAGTAGTAGAAGTAGTAGTAGTAGTATTATAGTAGTATACTTAGTATCATTGTGGTAGTGCTAGTAGTATAGTGGTAGTATAGTATTATAGTGGTTGTAGTATAGAAGTAGTCTTGTTAGTGGCTGAGTTATAGTAGTATAATAGTAGTTGCGGTAGTAGTAGTAGTATAAGTAATATAGTAGTAATATAGTAGTAGTAGTAGTACAGTAGTTGTTGTACATTTACATTTACATTTAAGTCATTTAGCAGACGCTCTTATCCAGAGCGACTTACAAATTGGTGCATTCACCTTATGACATCCAGTGGAACAGCCACTTTACAATAGTGCATCTACATATTTTAAGGGGGGGTGAGAAGGATTATTTTATCCTATCCTAGGTATTCCTTAAAGAGGT
>NC_060196.1:62230760-62273260 GCF_021184085.1 Oncorhynchus gorbuscha
GGTAGGGAGGGGTGTTGAAAGAGAGAGAGGGGTAGGGAGGGGTGTAGAAAGAGAGAGAGGGGTAGGGAGGGGTGTTGAAAGAGAGAGAGGGGTAGGGAGGGGTGTTGAAAGAGAGAGAGGGGTAGGGAGGGGTGTAGAAAGAGAGAGAGGGGTAGGGAGGGGTGTAGAAAGAGAGAGAGGGGTAGGGAGGGGTGTTGAAAGAGAGAGAGGGGTAGGGAGGGGTGTTGAAAGAGAGAGAGGGGTAGGGAGGGGTGTAGAGAGAGAGAGAGGGGTAGGAAGGGGTGTAGAGAGAGAGGGGTAGGGAGGGGTGATGAAGAGAGACAGATGTAGGGAGGGGTGTAGAAAGAGAGAGAGAGGGGTAGGGAGGGGTGTAGAAAGAGAGAGAGCGGTAGGGAGGGGTGTTGAAAGAGAGAGAGGGGTAGGGAGGGGTGTAGAAAGAGAGAGAGGGGTAGGGAGGGGTGTAGAAAGAGAGAGAGGGGTAGGGAGGGGTGTAGAGAGAGAGGGGTAGGGAGGGGTGTAGAGAGAGAGAGAGGGGTAGGGAGGGGTGTAGCGAGAGAGAGAGGGGTAGGGAGGGGTGATGAAGAGAGACAGATGTAGGGAGGGGTGTAGAAAGAGAGAGAGAGGGGTAGGGAGGGGTCTAGAAAGAGAGAGGGGGTTGGGAGGGGTGTTGAAAGAGAGAGACATAGGTAGGGAGGGGTGTAGAAAGAGAGAGGTGTAGAAAGAGAGAGAGGGGGTAGGGAGGGGTGTAGAAAGAGAGAGAGGGGGGTAGGGAGGGGTGTAGAAAGAGAGAGACAGAGGTAGGGAGGGGTCTAGAAAGAGAGAGAGGGGTTGGGAGGGGTGTTGAAAGAGAGAGACAGAGGTAGGGAGGGGTGTAGAAAGAGAGAGACAGAGGTAGGGAGGGGTCTAGAAAGAGAGAGAGGGGTTGGGAGGGGTGTTGAAAGAGAGAGACATAGGTAGGGAGGGTTGTTGAAAGAGAGAGGTGTAGAAAGAGAGAGCGGGGAAGGGAGGGGTATAGAAAGAGAGAGGGGGTAGGGAGGGGTATAGAAAGAGAGAGAGAGGGGTAGGGAGGGGTGTAGGAAGAGAGAGAGGGGTAGGGAGGGGTGTTGAAGAGAGAGAGGGGTAGGGAGGGGTGTAGGAAGAGAGAGAGGGGTAGGGAGGGGTGTTGAAGAGAGAGAGGGGTAGGGAGGGGTGTAGAAAGAGAGAGGTGTAGGAAGAGAGAGAGGTGAAGGGAGGGGTATAGAAAGAGAGAGGTATTGAAAGAGAGGGGTAGGGAGGGGTGTAGAAAGAGAGAGAGGGGTAGAGAGTGGTATAGAAAGAGAGAGAGGGGTAGGGAGGGGTGTAGAAAGAGAGAGAGGGGTAGAGAGTGGTATAGAAAGAGAGAGAGGGGTAGAGAGTGGTATAGAAAGAGAGAGAGGAGTAGGGAGGGGTGTTGAAAGAGAGAGAGGGGTAGAGAGTGGTATAGAAAGAGAGAGAGGAGTAGGGAGGGGTGTAGAGAGAGAGAGGTGTTGAAAGAGAGGGGTAGGGAGGGGTGTAGAGAGCGAGAGGTGTTGAAAGAGAGGGGTAGGGAGGGGTGTAGAGAGAGAGAGGTGTTGAAAGAGAGAGAGGGAGGGGTGTAGAAAGAGAGAGGTTTTGAAAGAGAGGGGTATGGAGGGGTGTAGAAAGAGAGAGGTGTTGAAAGAGAGAGAGGGAGGGGTGTAGAAAGAGAGAGGTTTTGAAAGAGAGGGGTAGGGAGGGGTGTAGAAAGAGAGAGAGGGGTAGAGAGGGGTGTAGAAAGAGAGAGAGGGGTAGAGAGTGGTATAGAAAGAGAGAGAGGGGTAGGGAGGGGTGTAGAGAGAGAGAGAGAGGGGTAGGGAGGGGTGTAGAAAGAGAGAGAGGGGTAGAGAGTGGTATAGAAAGAGAGAGGGGGGTAGGGAGGGGTGTAGAAAGAGAGAGAGGGGTAGAGAGTGGTATAGAAAGAGAGAGAGGGGTAGGGAGGGGTGTAGAAAGAGAGCGACGGGTAGGGAGGGGTGTAGAAAGAGAGAGAGGGGTAGAGAGTGGTATAGAAAGAGAGAGGGGTAGGGAGGGGTGTTGAAAGAGAAAGTGTTTGTGTTTCTCCCAGGAACCTGATGTGTAATCAGTCTCAACAGCATATCAAACAATCAACCCATTAATCAGACTAATGATGATATAACACACACACACACACACACACACACACACACACACACACACACACACACACACACACACACACACACACACACACACACACACACACACACACACACACACACACACACACACACACACACACACACACACCACATCTCCCTGAGACTGACGTCTAACATAATGATGGGTGGAGGCGTTGGCTGGACGACCCTTGTCTTTTCTGAGGGCACTGTGAAAGTAGATTCATGGGTCCTGGCAGCAGAGTTGACCCTGGTGATCAGTGATTTAGAGTTATCCTCAAAGACAAGGAACAAAATAATGAATCAACTCTGCTGCCCAGGACCCTAAATCATTGATCACCAGGGTCAACTCTGCTGCCAAGGACCCTAAATCACTGATCACCAAGGAGTTGAACCTGATGTTCAATGATTTAGGGTCCTGGGCAGCAGAGTTGATTCATTATTTTGTTCCTTCTCTTTGAGGATAATAGAGCTGTTTCTCTCCTCTGTGTGTGTGAGAGGCAGACCAGAATAAAAGGCTTTTATGTTGTCCTCTGCTTTGGACTTCTCAAAGATACGTGCCCCATTGTGACATCATCACTTCCAACTTACAGACATTCTCTGTAAGTGAAATCAAGCTACTTTTGACACACATCAGCTAATAATTCCACTTTCCGACGACTTAGACAAAATATGGCAAGTTCTCCAGCTTCGCCTACTTCTCTGCAACTCAAATCTGGAGTTTGGAGGAAAAATGGTATTCACATCAAAAGTTACAGCAGTTTAAGTAACAGCACCAACATCACTCAAACAAATCAGCTAAGTCAATCAAAGGTCATCGATCATGTTATGGTGCTGTTAGAGAACGATAACCCTTTCCCCTCTCATCCCTCTTCAGCTGTACTGCCTCGTACTCACACCTTTCCCCTCTCCTCCCTATTCAACTGTACTGCCTCGTACACACACACCTTTCCCCTCTCCTCCCTATTCAGCTGTACTGCCTCGTATTCACACCTTTCCCCTCTCCTCCCTATTCAGCTGTACTGCCTCGTATTCACACCTTTCCCATCTCCTCACTCTTCAGCTGTACTGCCTCGTACACACACACCTTTCCCCTCTCCTCCCCCGTCAGCTGTACTGCCTCATACACACACATTTCCCCTCTCCTCCCCCGTCAGCTGTACTGCCTCATACACAAACCCTTCCCCTCTCCTCCCCCATCAGCTGTACTGCCTCGTATTCACACCTTTCCCCTCTCCTCTAGGTTTGAGACCTACTTCACCCTTGTCACATGGTTTGAGACCTACTTCACCCTTGTCACATGGTTTGAGACCTACTTCACCCTTGTCACATGGTTTGAGACCTATTTCACCCTTGTCACATGGTTTGAGACCTATTTCACCCTTGTCACATGGTTTGAGACCTACTTCACCCTTGTCACATGGTTTGAGACCTACTTCACCCTTGTCACATGGTTTGATGAAGCAACAGAGTTGACGTGTCGACAGGTTCCCATCACTTCCTGGGCATGAATCACGAGCACACAGCTGGTATCATAGGGGGAAACATTCAGTCGACTATTGGCCTTCAACCTTTTTTGATATGATAGTTAACGCTTCATCTCCATCGCCAAGCAACGGATGCGTCCCTATTGGCACCGTGTTCCCTTTGTAGTGCACTAATTTAGACCAGAGCCCTGCCAGAGAAGTGTACTATTTAGGGAATAGGGTGCCATCGCCAAGCAACGCGTTCCTATTTTAACACTCCCTCATTCTCAGGATTGGAAGATTGGAATGAGGCCAAAATTATTTATTTTTAAAGCTTAGAGAAATTATTTTGGGATGCAATACGAGGAGAAATACTTAGAGCCGAGATAAATTATTTTGGGAAGGATCTTTCAGTCATTGTGCTGATTTTTACGGGCAGAAATGAACTGAAGATAAGCCCCAGGTGAACTGAAGATAAGCCCCAAATCAACTGAAGATAAGCCCCAGGTGAACTGAAGATAAGCCCCAGGTGAACTGAAGATAAGCCCCAGGTGAACTGAAGATAAGCCCCAAATCAACTGAAGATAAGCCCCAGGTGAACTGAAGATAAGCCCCAAATCAACTGAAGATAAGCCCCAAATCAACTGAAGATAAGCCCCAGGTGAACTGAAGATAAGCCCCAAATCAACTGAAGATAAGCCCCAGGTGAACTGAAGATAAGCCCCAAATGAACTGAAGATAAGCCCCAAATCAACTGAAGATAAGCCCCAGGTGAACTGAAGATAAGCCCCAAATCAACTGAAGATAAGCCCCAGGTGAACTGAAGATAAGCCCCAAATCAACTGAAGATAAGCCCCAGGTGAACTGAAGATAAGCCCCAGGTGAACTGAAGATAAGCCCCAGGTGAACTGAAGATAAGCCCCAGGTGAACTGAAGATAAGCCCCAGGTGAACTGAAGATAAGCCCCAAATCAACTGAAGATAAGCCCCAGGTGAACTGAAGATAAGCCCCAGGTGAACTGAAGATAAGCCCCAGGTGAACTGAAGATAAGCCCCAGGTGAACTGAAGATAAGCCCCAAATCAACTGAAGATAAGCCCCAGGTGAACTGAAGATAAGCCCCAAATGAACTGAAGATAAGCCCCAGGTGAACTGAAGATAAGCCCCAGGTGAACTGAAGATAAGCCCCAGGTGAACTGAAGATAAGCCCCAGGTGAACTGAAGATAAGCCCCAGGTGAACTGAAGATAAGCCCCAAATCAACTGAAGATAAGCCCCAGGTGAACTGAAGATAAGCCCCAGGTGAACTGAAGATAAGCCCCAGGTGAACTGAAGATAAGCCCCAGGTGAACTGAAGATAAGCCCCAAATCAACTGAAGATAAGCCCCAGGTGAACTGAAGATAAGCCCCAAATGAACTGAAGATAAGCCCCAGGTGAACTGAAGATAAGCCCCAGGTGAACTGAAGATAAGCCCCAAATCAACTGAAGATAAGCCCCAAATCAACTGAAGATAAGCCCCAAATCAACTGAAGATAAGCCCCAAATCAACTGAAGATAAGCCCCAGGTGAACTGAAGATAAGCCCCAAATCAACTGAAGATAAGCCCCAGGTGAACTGAAGATAAGCCCCAGGTGAACTGAAGATAAGCCCCAGGTGAACTGAAGATAAGCCCCAAATCAACTGAAGATAAGCCCCAAATCAACTGAAGATAAGCCCCAGGTGAACTGAAGATAAGCCCCAAATCAACTGAAGATAAGCCCCAGGTGAACTGAAGATAAGCCCCAGGTGAACTGAAGATAAGCCCCAGGTGAACTGAAGATAAGCCCCAGGTGAACTGAAGATAAGCCCCAAATCAACTGAAGATAAGCCCCAGGTGAACTGAAGATAAGCCCCAGGTGAACTGAAGATAAGCCCCAGGTGAACTGAAGATAAGCCCCAGGTGAACTGAAGATAAGCCCCAGGTGAACTGAAGATAAGCCCCAGGTGAACTGAAGATAAGCCCCAGGTGAACTGAAGATAAGCCCCAGGTGAACTGTAATTCAAGTTCATCTAACTGAATGGATCCTTGTACCTACTTCTCAGATATAGGACTGGTGGTGTGTGTGTGTATGTGTGTGTGTTGTGTCTGTCCAATAGGAAACTCTATAAATATTATAATAATCTAAAACAAACCTCTTAATGAAGCATTTATAACGCATTGAATCACAGACAGATAAGACTTGCTATAAGTATATATGCCATTTAGCATTCGTAGCAGCTCATGGCAACTTAAAACAGTATTTGATGCAGTATTTGATGCAGTATTTGATGCAGTATTTGATGCAATATTTGATGCAGTATTTGATGCAGTATTTGATGCAGTATTTGATGCAATAAAGCGTTATCCATAATGCATAAATGAATATATGGGAACAGAGAGGGAATTGGTAAAGGTATACAGTCGTAGAAAATGTTCCGACTTCCGCCGAAGTTGGTGCCTCTCCTTGTTCGGGCGGCGAACCCTGAATAACTGATCATCAGGGTCAACCCTGCTGCCAAGGACCCTAAATCACTGAACATCAGGGTCAACCCTGCTGCCAAGGACCCTAAATCATTGAACATCAGGGTCAACCCTGCTGCCAAGGACCCTAAATCACTGAACATCAGGGTCAACCCTGCTGCCAAGGACCCTAAATCACTGAACATCAGGGTCAACCCTGCTGCCAAGGACCCTAAATCACTGAACATCAGGGTCAACCCTGCTGCCAAGGACCCTAAATCACTGAACATCAGGGTCAACCCTGCTGCCAAGGACCCTAAATCACTGATCACCACTGGCTTTCTAGCTGCCACCGATCCACATTTCCGTTTTCCATTTGTTTTGTCTCGATTGTTCACACCTGGTTCCCATTAAGTTATTATAATTTCCCTATTTAACCCTCTGGTTCTCATGATGTGTTGTGCGTCATTGTTCCTGGTTTTGTGTTAGTATTCTGTGTTATGGTGTGTTTTCCCGGCGTGGAATTTGTGGTTGATTATTTTTCCGAGTAAAGTATGTTATTTTACTCAGTTCTGTGTCCTGCGCCTGACTGCGTCCTCACCTCTGCACACTGATACTTCAGAAAAAGGGTTCTTTGGCTGATCCCATAGGATCAGGTTGAAACCCTTTGTGTAATAGGTTCTACATTGAACCCAAAATTGTTCTACATGGAACCAAAAGGGTTCTACCTGGAACCAAAGATTCCGGAACCTCTACCAGACCTCTACCAGACCAGACCTCTACCAGACCTCTACCAGACCAGACCTCTACCAGACCACCACTAGACATCTATCAGACCAGGCCTCCACCAGACCTCTACCAGACCTCTACCAGACCTCTACCAGACCAGACCCCTACCAGACCTCTACCAGACCTCTACCAGACCAGACCTCTACCAGACCAGACCTCTACCAGACCTCTACCAGACCAGACCTCTACCAGACTTCTACCAGACCTCTACCAGACCACCACCAGACATCTATCAGACCAGACCTCCACCAGACCTCTACCAGACCTCTAACAGACCTCTACCAGACCAGACCTCTACCAGACCAGACCTCTACCAGACCTCTACCAGACCAGACTTCTACCAGACCAGACCTCTACCAGACCTCTACCAGACCAGACCTCTACCAGACTTCTACCAGACCTCTACCAGACCACCACCAGACATCTATCAGACCAGACCTCCACCAGACCTCTACCAGACCTCTAACAGACCTCTACCAGACCAGACCTCTACCAGACCAGACCTCTACCAGACCTCTACCAGACCAGACCTCTACCAGACCTCTACCAGACCAGACCTCTACCAGACCAGACCTCTACCAGACCTCTAACAGACCTCTACCAGACCAGACCTCTACCAGACCAGACCTCTACCAGACCTCTACCAGACCAGACCTCTACCAGACCTCTACCAGACCAGACCTCTACCAGACCAGACCTCTACCAGACTTCTACCAGACCTCTACCAGACCAGACCTCTACCAGACCTCTACCAGACCAGACCTCTACCAGACCTCTACCAGACCAGACCTCTACCAGACTTCTACCAGACCTCTACCAGACCACATAAAACCCTTATTGAGTCTCATACACTGCCTGGTTGTGTGATCACTGGCTGTTGCTTTAGTTCCTCCAGAGACAAACTGGAGACCGACTGTGGATGAACTACACATGGCACCCTATTCTACATATAGTGCACTACTTCCCATAGGGCTCAAAAGTAGAGCACTATAAAGGGGATAGGGTTCCATTTGGGGACGCAGGCCGTGAAGCGGTAGCTGTTGTGTTGGGACAGATGTGATGCTGGGTTAGCTGTTGTGTTGGGACAGATGTGATGCTGGGTTAGCTGTTGTGTTGGGACAGATGTGATGCTGGGTTAGGGTTGTGATACAGACAGATGTGATGCTGGGTTAGGGTTGTGAGACAGACAGATGTGATGCTGGGTTAGGGTTGTGATACAGACAGATGGGATGCTGGGTTAGGGTTGTGATACAGACAGATGGGATGCTGGGTTAGGGTTGTGAGACAGACAGATGGGATGCTAGGTATTTCACGGCCCTCTCTCAGAAGAGATGTGGAGAGTACAGGGTTAATGAATACCCATGGAGAGCATCTTCCTCATTAGTCACTCTGTGTCTGAGTGTGTGTGTGTATCTGAGTGTGTGTGTGTGTGTGTGTGTGTGTGTGTGTGTGTGTGTGTGTGTGTGTGTGTGTGTGTGTGTGTGTGTGTGTGTGTGTGTGTGTGTGTGTGTGTGTGTGTGTGTGTCTGAGTGCGTGTCTGAGCGTGTGTGTGTCTGTGCGTGTCTGTGTGTGTGTGTGTGTGTGTGTGTGTGTGTGTGTGTGTGTGTGTGTGTGTGTGTGTGTGTGTGTGTGTGTGTGTGTGTGTGTCGGAGCGTGTGTGTGTCTGTGCATGTCTGAGTGTGTGTGTGTGTGTGTGTGTGTCTGAGCGTGTGTGTGTCTGTGCGTGTCTGTGTGTGTGTGTGTGTGTGTGTGTGTGTGTGTGTGTGTGTGTGTGTGTGTGTGTGTGTGTGTGTGTGTGTGTGTGTGTGTGTGTGTGTGTGTGTGTGTGTGTGTGTGTGTGTGTGTGTAGACAATCTTGACACTGGATACAGATGAGTCTGGACAAGAGAGTGAGGTCGAAGCTGCGTAACTTAAATCCTGGCGCCGTCACCCAAAGTCCTGTGGGCGAATGACGAAGCAGCAGGTGTGGATGCACTGAAGGTGTTGCCGTGGACACAGACAGCTCAGGAAATCGGGCCACTTTTCACTGGACTGAAGCAGGATTCAGGATCATACCACTCCCCTCCCCAGGATGAGGAACAGTATCATGTCCAGTGATCCGTTCCTCAGGAGACCATGAGACCATGGTGAACAGACAGTGGCTCGGGTGGTTGTTGTCCTTGATGATCTTTATGGCCTTCCTGTAACATCGGGTGGTGTAGGTGTCCTGGAGGGCAGGTAGTTTGCCCCCGGTGATGCGTTGTGCAGACCTCACTACCCTCTGGAGAGCCTTACGGTTGTGGGCGGAACAGTTGCCGTACCAGGCGGTGATACAGCCCGACAGGATGCTCTCGATTGTACATCTGTAGAAGTTTGTGAGTGTTTTTGGTGACAAGCCGAATTTCTTCAGCCTCCTGAGGTTGAAGAGGCGCTGCTGAACCTTCTTCACGACGCTGTCAGTGTGAGTGGACCAATTCAGTTTGTCTGTGATGTGTATGCCGAGGAACTTAAAACTTGCTACCCTCTCCACTATTGTCCCGTCGATGTGGATAGGGGGGTGTTCCCTCTGCTGTTTCCTGAAGTCCACAATCGTCTCCTTTGTTTTGTTGACGTTGAGTGTGAGGTTATTTTCCTGACACACTGATGGTGTGTATGCATAGGAGGGAGGATGTGTGTGTGTGTGTGTGTGTGTCTGTATCCAATAACTTTCGTCTTATTGGTCGATTTAAACTTATCAGCTGTCTCAGCTACACTTGAAGTCGGAAGTTTACAGGTTGGAGTTATTATTATTACTACATTTTCAACCACTCCACACATTTATTGTAAACAAACTATAGTTTTGGCAACTATCTACTTTCTGCATGACACGAGTCATTTTTCCAACAATTGTTTACAGACAGATTATTTCACTTATAATTCACTGTATCACAATTCCAGTGGGTCAGAAGTTTACATACACTAAGATGACTGTGCCTTTAAACAGCTTGAAAATTCCAGAGAATCATGTCATGGCTTTAGAAGCTTCTGATAGGCTAATTGACATCATTTGAGTCGATTGGAGGTGTACATGTGGATGTATTTCAAGGCCTACCTTCAAACTCAATGTCTCTTTGCTTGACATCTTGGGAAAATCTAAAGAAATCAGCCAAGACTTCAGATGAAAAACAGTAGACCTCCACAAGTCTGGTTCATCCTTGGGTGCAATTTCCAAACGCCTGAAGGCGCCACGTTCATCTGTACAAACAATAGTACGCAAGTATAAACCCCATGGGATCATGCAGCCATCATACCGCTCAGTAAGGAGATGCGTTCTGTCTCCTCGAGATGAACGTACTTTGGTGTGAAAAGTGCAAATCAATCCCAGAACAACAGCAAAGGATCTTGTGAAGATGCTGGAGGAAACAGGAAACCTGACTCAGTTACACCAGCTCTGTCAAGAGGAATGGGCCAAAATTCACCCAAATTATTGTGGGAAGCTTGTGGAAGGCTACCCGAAACGTTTGACCCAAGTTAAACAATTTAAAGGCAATGCTACCAAATACTAATTGAGAGTAGAGACTGAGAGTAGAGTGAGTGAGAGTGGAGAGAGAGTGAGAGTAGAGAGTGTGAGAGTAGAGTGAGTGAGAGTAGAGAGAGTGCGAGTGTTTAGAGAGTGAGAGTAGAGAGAGTGTGAGTGTTGAGAGTGAGAGTAGAGTGAGTGAGAGTAGAGAGAGTGTGAGTGTTCAGAGAGTGTGAGTGTTTAGAGAGTGAGAGTAGAGAGAGAGAGAGTAGAGAGAGAGTGAGTGTTTAGGGTGAGAGTAGAGAGAGTGAGAGTAGAGAGTGAGAGTGTTTAGAGAGAGGGAGTGAGTAGAGAGAGTGAGAGTGTTTAGAGTGAGAGTAGAGAGTGAGAGTGTTTAGAGAGTGAGAGTAGAGAGAGAGAGAGTAGAGAGAGTGTGAGTGTTTAGAGTGAGAGTAGAGAGAGTGAGAGTAGAGAGTGAGAGTGTTTAGAGAGAGAGTGAGTAGAGAGAGTGAGTGTTTAGAGAGTGAGAGTAGAGAGAGTGAGAGTAGAGAGAGTGAGAGTAGAGAAGGGTGAGAGGGTTTAAAGTGAGAGTAGAGAGTGAGAGTGTTTAGAGTGAGATTAGAGAGAGTGAATGTTTAGAGAGTGAGAGTAGAGAAGGGTGAGAGTTTTTAGAGTGAGAGTAGAGAGAGTGAGTGTTTAGAGAGTGAGAGTAGAGAGAGTGAGAGTAGAGAAGGGTGAGAGTGTTTAGAGTGAGAGTAGAGAGTGAGAATGTTTAGAGTGAGTAGAGAGAGTGAGAGTAGAGAAGGGTGAGAGTGTTTAGAGTGAGAGTAGAGAGTGAGAGTGTTTAGAGTGAGAGTAGAGAGAGAGGTAGAGTAGAGAGTGAGAGTTTTTAGAGTGAGAGTAGAGAGAGTGAGTGTTTAGAGAGTGAGAGTAGAGAGAGTGAGAGTAGAGAAGGGTGAGAGTGTTTAGAGTGAGAGTAGAGAGAGTGAGTGTTTAGAGAGTGCGAGTAGAGAGAGTGAGAGTAGAGAAGGGTGAGAGTAGAGAGAGTGTGAGTGTTTAGAGTGAGAGTAGAGAGAGTGAGTGTTTACAGAGTGACAGTAGAGAGAGTGTGAGTGTTTAGAGAGAGTAGAGAGAGTGTGAGTGTTTAGAGAGAGTAGAGAGAGTGAGTGTTTAGAGAGAGAGAGTATAGAGATTGAGAGTGAGTGTCTAGAGAGTGAGAGTAGAGAGAGAGTGAGTGTTTAGAGTGAGAGTAGAGAGAGTAAGTGTTTAGAGAATGAGTGAAGAGTGAGTGAGAGTAGAGAGAGTGTGAGTGTTGAGAGTGAGAGTGTTTAGAGAGTGAGAGTAGAGAGAGTGAGAGTAGAGAGAGTGTGAGTGTTGAGAGTGAGAGTGTTTAGAGAGTGAGAGTAGAGAGAGTGAGAGTGTTTAGAGAGTGAGAGTAGAGAGAGTGAGGGTAGAGAGAGTGAGAGAGGAGAGTGAGAATAGAGAGAGTGAGAGTAGAGCGACAGTGAGTGTTTAGAGAGAGAGGAGAGTGAGAATAGAGAGAGTGAGAGTAGAGAGAGTGAGTGTTTAGAGAGTGAGAGTAGAGAGAGAGTGAGTGTCTAGAGAGTGAGAGTAGAGAGAGTGTGAGAGTAGAGAGAGTGAGAGTACAGAGAGTAAGAGTGTTTAGAGAGTGAGAGTAGGGAGAGTGAGGGTAGAGAGAGTGAGAGAGGAGAGTGAGAATAGAGAGATTGAGGGTAGAGAGAGTGAGAGAGGAGAGAGTGAGAATAGAGAGAGAGAGAGTAGAGCAAAAGTGAGTGTTTAGAGAGTGAGTGAAGAGTGAGTGAGTGAGAGTAGAGAGAGTGAGAGTAGAGAGAGTGAGAGTATAGAGAGTGAGTGTTTAGAGAGTGAGAGAAGAGAGAGTGAGAGTGAGTGTTTAGAGTGAGAGTAGAGAGAGTGATGGTAGAGAGAGTGTGAGTGTTTAGAGTGTGAGAGTAGAGAGAGTGAGAGTGAGTGTTTAGTGATGGTAGAGAGAGTGAGAGTAGAATGAGTGGGGGTAGAGAGAATAAGAGTAGAGCGACAGTGAGTGTTTAGAGAGTGAGGGAAGACTGAGTGAGAGAAGAGGGAGAGTAGACAGTGAGGGTAGAGAGAAGGAGAATAGACCAAGCTGCCTTTAACAACTACTACCATTTTATCTGCAGACACACACACTGCACACACACACACACACACACACAGAGACACACAGACTCACACACACACACACACACACACACACACACACACACACACACACACACACACACACACACACACACACACACACACACACACACACACACACACACACACACACACACACACACACACACACACACACACACACACACACACACAGAGAGACACAAACATTTACATTTACATTTAAGTCATTTAGCAGACGCTCTTATCCAGAGCGACTTACAAACACACAGAGACACAGACACACAGAGACACACAGAGCCACACAGAGACACACAGAGACACACACACACACAGACTGTGTGTACAGAATATTATCTAGGCTGTGAGCTATGGAACAACAGAGGCATAAAGGGAGGAAGGGATGGAGAGAGAGGTAGAGGGAGGAGGAGCGAGGGAGGAAGGGATGGAGAGAGAGGTAGAGGGAGGAAGGAGGGAGGGAGGAAGGAATGGAAGGGATGGAGAGAGAGGTAGAGGGAGGAGGAGGGAGGAAGGGATGGAGAGAGAGGTAGAGGGAGGAGGAGGGAGGGAGGAAGGGATGGAGAGAGAGGTAGAGGGAGGAGGAGGGAGGGAGGAGAGAGGTAGAGGGAGGAGGAGGGAGGGAGGAAGGGATGGAGAGAGAGGTAGAGGGAGGAAGGAGGGAGGGAGGAAGGGAAGGAGGGAGGGAGGGAGGGAGGGATGGAGAGAGATGTAGAGGGAGGAGGAGGGAGGGAGGGATGGAGAGAGAGGTAGAGAGAGGAGGAGGGAGGGAGGGAGGGAGGGATGAGGGAGGGAGGGAGGGATGGAGAGAGGTAGAGGGAGGAAGGAGGGAGGGAGGAAGGGATGGAGAGAGGTAGAGGGAGGAAGGAGGGAGGGAGGAAGGGATTGAGAGAGAGGTAGATGGAGGAGGAGGGAGGGAGGAAGGGATGGAGAGAGAGGTAGAGGGAGGAAGGAGGGAGGGAGGAAGGGATGGAGAGAGAGGTAGAGGGAGGAGGAGGGAGGGAGGAAGGGATGGAGAGAGGTAGAGGGAGGAAGGAGGGAGGGAGGAAGGGATGGAGAGAGGTAGAGGGAGGAAGGAGGGAGGGAGGAAGGGATTGAGAGAGAGGTAGATGGAGGAGGAGGGAGGGAGGAAGGGATGGAGCGAGAGGTAGAGGGAGGAGGAGGGAGGGAGGAAGGGATGGAGAGAGAGGTAGAGGGAGGAGGAGGGAGGGAGGAAGGGATGGAGAGAGAGGTAGAGGGAGGAAGGAGGGAGGGAGGAAGGGATGGAGAGAGAGGTAGAGGGAGGAGGAGGGAGGGAGGAAGGGATGGAGAGGTAGAGATGGAGGGGATAGAGAGGTAGAGATGGATGGGATAGAGATGGATGGGATAGAGATGGAGGGGATAGAGAGGTAGAGATGGAGGGGATAGAGAGGTACAGATGGAGGGGATAGAGAGGTACAGATGGTGGGGATAGAGAGGTAGAGATGGAGGGGATAGAGAGGTAGAGATGGAGGGGATAGAGAGGTACAGATGGAGGGGATAGAGAGGTAGAGATGGAGGGGATAGAGAGGTACAGATGAAGGGGATAGAGAGACTAGTTAGTGTTCAGATACCCCCTCCCCACTCAGACTAGTTAGTGTTCAGATTTCCCCTCCCCACTCAGACTAGTTAGTGTTCAGATTTCCCCTCCCCACTCAGACTAGTTAGTGTTCAGATTTCCCCTCCCCACTCAGACTAGTTAGTGTTCAGATTTCCCCTCCCCACTCAGACTAGTTAGTGTTCAGATACCCCCTCCCCACTCAGACTAGTTAGTGTTCAGATTTCCCTCCCCACTCAGACTAGTTAGTGTTCAGATATCCCCTCCCCACTCAGACTAGTTAGTGTTCAGATTTCCCCTCCCCACTCAGACTAGTTAGTGTTCAGATTTCCCCTCCCCACTCAGACTAGTTAGTGTTCAGATTTCCCCTCCCCACTCAGACTAGTTAGTGTTCAGATATCCCCTCCCCACTCAGACTAGTTAGTGTTCAGATTTCCCCTCCCCACTCAGACTAGTTAGTGTTCAGATTTCCCCTCCCCACTCAGACTAGTTAGTGTTCAGATTTCCCCTCCCCACTCAGACTAGTTAGTGTTCAGATTTCCCCTCCCCACTCAGACTAGTTAGTGTTCAGATACCCCCTCCCCACTCAGACTAGTTAGTGTTCAGATTTCCCCTCCCCACTCAGACTAGTTAGTGTTCAGATTTCCCCTCCCCACTCAGACTAGTTAGTGTTCAGATTTCCCCTCCCCACTCAGACTAGTTAGTGTTCAGATACCCCCTCCCCACTCAGACTAGTTAGTGTTCAGATTTCCCCTCCCCACTCAGACTAGTTAGTGTTCAGATTTCCCCTCCCCACTCAGACTAGTTAGTGTTCAGATATCCCCTCCCCCTCCCCTCCCCACTCAGACTAGTTAGTGTTCAGATTTCCCCTCCCCACTCAGACTAGTTAGTGTTCAGATTTCCCCTCCCCACTCAGACTAGTTAGTGTTCAGATATCCCCTCCCCACTCAGACTAGTTAGTGTTCAGATTTCCCCTCCCCACTCAGACTAGTTAGTGTTCAGATTTCCCCTCCCCACTCAGACTAGTTAGTGTTCAGATATCCCCTCCCCCCCCCTCCCCACTCAGACTAGTTAGTGTTCAGATATCCCCTCCCCCTCCCCTCCCCACTCAGACTAGTTAGTGTTCAGATTCCCCCTCCCCACTCAGACTAGTTAGTGTTCAGATATCCCCTCCCCCTCCCCTCCCCACTCAGACTAGTTAGTGTTCAGATTTCCCCTCCCCACTCAGACTAGTTAGTGTTCAGATTTCCCCTCCCCACTCAGACTAGTTAGTGTTCAGATATCCCCTCCCCACTCAGACTAGTTAGTGTTCAGATATCCCCTCCCCCCTCCCCTCCCCACTCAGACCAGACAGAAACATTTCATTGCTTGGGGAATTACTCTTTTCTAAGAATCTATTTCTGATGTATGTTGTTAGCCATATTAATTCCAAAGCATTCCCAGTAAGGTACTAACTTAATGTTACCCGGAAATGATTTGATACTGAGATAAAAACGTCTGCATTGGGCCTTTAAACTAAATCAAACAGGTCACAGAGAGGTCACAGAGGCTGGGTTGTTTATCACTACAGGTCCTCTTAGATATTCCTGACTTAGTTTCTTCTCTTCGACGACGCAGACACAAACGTCTGGAAGGAATCAAACCTACTGTTCCTTCCTTCCCTCTCTCCGTCTACCTCCTCTCTCCGTCCACCTCCTCTCTCTGTCTACCTCCTCTCTCAGTCCACCTCCTCTCTCCGTCCACCTCCTCTCTCCGTCCACCTCCTCTCTCCGTCCACCTCCTCTCTCCGTCCACCTCCTCTCTCCGTCCACCTCCTCTCTCCGTCCACCTCCTCTCTCCGTCCATCTCCTCTCTCCGTCCACCTCCTCTCTCCGTCCACCTCCTCTCTCCGTCCACCTCCTCTCTCCGTCCACCTCCTCTCTCCGTCCACCTCCTCTCTCCGTCCACCTCCTCTCTCCGTCCACCTCCTCTCTCCGTCTACCTCCTCTCTCCGTCTACCTCCTCTCTCCGTCTACCTCCTCTCTCCGTCTACCTCCTCTCTCTGTCTACCTCCTCTCTCCGTCTACCTCCTCTCTCCGTCTACCTCCTCTCTCCGTCTACCTCCTCTCTCCGTCTAGCTCCTCTCTCCGTCTACCTCCTCTCTCCGCCTACCTCCTCTCTCCGTCTACCTCCTCTCTCCGTCTACCTCCTCTCTCCGTCTACCTCCTCTCTCCGTCTACCTCCTCTCTCCGTCTACCTCATCTCTCCGTCTAGGTCCTCTCTCCGTCTACCTCCTCTCTCCGTCTACCTCCTCTCTCCGTCTACCTCCTCTCTCCGTCTATCTCCTCTCTCCGTCTATCTCCTCTCTCTGTCTATCTCCTCTCTCTGCTGATAATGTACGGCTTAGATTTCAGAAGAGGTGAACTGAGGTGAAAATGTTGTCCCTCTCTCTCTCCCTCTTCCTCTCTCTTCCTTTCTCTTCCTCCCTCTTCCTCTCTCTTCCTCTCCCTTCCTCTGTCTCTCTCCCTCTTCCTCTCTCTCCCTCTCTCTTCCTCTCTCTTCCTCTCTCCCTCTCTCTTCCTCTCTCCCTCTCTCTTCCTCTCTCTCGCTCTCTCTTCCTCTCTCTCCCTCTCTCTTCCTCTCTCTTCCTCTCTCTTCCTCTCTCTCCCTCTCTCTTCCTCTCTCTTCCTCTCTATCCCTCTCTTTTCCTCTGTCTCTCCCCATCTCTCTTCCTCCCTCTTCCTCTCTCTCCCTCTCTCTTCCTCTCTATCCCTCTCTCCTCCTTTCTCTTCCTCTCTCTTCCTCTCTCTTCCTCTGTCTCTCCCCCTCTCTCTTCCTCCCTCTTCCTCTCTCTCGCTCTCTCTTCCTCTCTCTCCCTCTCTCTTCCTCTCTCTTCCTCTCTCTTCCTCTCTCTTCCTCTCTCTTCCTCTCTCCCTCTCTCTTCCTCTCTCCCTCTCTCTTCCTCTCTCTTCCTCTCTCTCGCTCTCTCTTCCTCTCTCTCCTCTCTCTTCCTCTCTCTTCCTCTCTCTTCCTCTCTCTTCCTCTCTCTCCCTCTCTCTTCCTCTCTCTTCCTCTCTATCCCTCTCTTTTCCTCTGTCTCTCCCCATCTCTCTTCCTCCCTCTTCCTCTCTCTCCCTCTCTCTTCCTCTCTATCCCTCTCTCCTCCTTTCTCTTCCTCTTTCTTCCTCTCTCTTCCTCCGTCTCTCCCCCTCTCTCTTCCTCCCTCTTCCTCTCTCTTCCTCTGTCTCTCCCCCTCTCTCTTCCTCTCTCTTCCTCTCTCTCTCTCACTCCCTTTCTCTCCCTTTCCCTCTCTCTTCCTCTCTATCCCTCTCTCTTCCTCTCTCTTCCTCTCTCTTCCTCTCTATCCCTCTCTATCCCTCTATCTTCCTCTATATCCCTCTCTCTTCCTCTCTCTCCCTCTCTATCCCTCTCTATCCCTCTCTCTTCCTCTGTCTCTCCCCCTCTCTCTCCCTCTCTCTTTCTCTCTATCCCTCTCTCTTCCTCTCTCTCATCTCTCTTCGTCTCTCTCCCTCTCTCTTCCTTTCTCTCCCTCTCTCTTCCTCTCTATCCCTCTCTCTTCCTCTCTCTTCCTCTCTCTTCCTCTGTCTCTCCCCCTCTCTCTTCCTCTCTCTCCCTCTCTCTTCCTCTCTCTTCCTCTCTCTTCCTCTCTCTCCCTCTCTCTTCCTCTCTCTCCCTCTCTCTTTCTCTCTATCCCTCTCTCTTCCTCTCTCTCATCTCTCTTCGTCTCTCTCCCTCTCTCTTCCTTTCTCTCCCTCTCTCTTCCTCTCTATCCCTCTCTCTTCCTCTCTCTTCCTCTCTCTTCCTCTCTCTTCCTCTCTCTTCCTCTGTCTCTCCCCCTCTCTCTTCCTCTCTCTCCCTCTCTCTTCCTCTCTATCCTCTCTCTTCCTCTCTCTCCCTCTCTCTTCCTCTCTCTCCCTCTCTCTTCCTCTCTATCCCTCTCTCTTCCTCTCTATCCTTATTTTTCTCTATCTCTCTCTCTGAATAATTTATTGGGATGAGAGAACTGTCATCGTGTTTAATCAAAGTCTTCTCAGATCTCTTCTCTGCATGGATATAATGTGTGTCTGTGTGTGTGTGTGTCTCTGTGTGTGTTATCACACTTCCTGGCTTGACAGGAACAGACTAATCCTCCCTGTGGGAGAAATCTCACATCCAGAGAGAGAGAGAGAGCGAGAGAGAGAGAGAGAGAGAGAGAGAGAGAGAGAGAGAGAGAGATAGAGAGAGAGAGAGAGAGAGAGAGAGAGAGAGAGAGAGAGAGAGAGAGAGAGAGAGAGAGAGAGAGAGAGAGAGAGAGAGAGAGAGAGAGAGAGAGAGAGAGAGAGAGAGAGAGAGAGAGAGAGAGATCATGAGAGGGAGAGAGAAGGGAGAGAGAGAGAGAGATCGTGAGATGGAGAGAGAAGGGAGAGAAAGGAGAGAGAGAGAGAGATCGTGAGATGGAGATCGAAGGGAGAGAGAGAGAGAGAGAGAGAGAGAGAGAGATCGTGAGATGGAGAGAGAAGGGAGAGAGAATTCGTGAGATGGAGAGAGAAGGGAGAGAGAGAGAGAGATCGTGAGATGGAGAGAGAAGGGAGAGAGGGGGAGAGAGATCGTGAGATGGAGAGAGAAGGGAGAGAGAGAGAGAGAGAGATTGTGAGATGGAGAGAGAAGGGAGAGAGAGAGAGAGAGAGATTGTGAGATGGAGAGAAGGGAGAGAGAGAGAGAGAGAGATTGTGAGATGGAGAGAGAAGGGAGAGAGAGAGAGAGAGATCGTGAGATCGGGAGAGAGAGAGAGAGATCGTGAGATGGAGAGAGAAGGGAGAGAGAGAGTGATGGGAGATATAGAGAGTTTGGTCCTTATGGGGGATGTAAATTGGGATAATCCTTGTATCCTATTGTCTCCCCTGCTTCATGAAAGAGCCTTAATGAGGAGAGCTTTGGAGTATTGGGGCACAGTCAGGGGGACGAGGATAAAGAGATGGAGAGAGGAGAGGGAGCGGGAGGAAGGGGGGGAGAGAGAGAGAGTTATAAGTACGTCTCACAGGTCTGTCTCACTTGACTGTCTTGCTCTGTTAATAATTGTCCCCCATTATAAAATAGACGGTGGACTATGGATCTGTCTCCGTACGAAGGTACCAACTGTTCATTAATCACACGCGATATCTCACGCACCACTGGCCCGATTTTAACCAAATTGAAGTGAGTCATGCCATTGAGATCCAGTATTTACACTTATTGGCCCAAAGGGGGCGCAATAATAGTCAACTGAATTCACAAACTTTGAGTGACAGTCATTCTGTACATACTGTGTAGGCATATGCTCATGAGAAGGCGAAAGGACCTATGAGGTCCGCAATATTCACAAAAGAGGAACATTTTGACAGCTATCAGACCATTAATAAATGTGTACCTTTATTTAACCAGGCAAGTCAGTTAAGAACAAATTCTTATTTTCAATGACGGCCGAGGAACAGTGGGTTAACTGCCTGTTCAGGGGCAGAACGACAGATTTGTACCTTGTCAGCTCGGGGGTTTGAACTTGCAACCTTCCGGTTACTAGTTCAACGCTCTAACCACGAGGCTACCCTGCCTCCTCTACACTCTAACCACGAGGCTACCCTGCCACCTCTACACTCTAACCACTAGGCTACCCTGCCACCTCTACACTCTAACCACTAGGCTACCCTGCCACCTCTACACTCTAACCACTAGGCTACCCTGCCTCCTCTACAATCTAACCACGAGGCTACCCTGCCACCTATACACTCTAACCACTAGGCTACCTGCCTCCTCTACACTCTAACCACTAAGCTACCCTGCCTCCTCTACACTCTAACCACTAGGCTACCCTGCCGCCTCTACACTCTAATCACTAGGCTACCCTGCCTCCTCTACACTCTAACCACTAGGCTACCCTGCCGCCTCTACACTCTAACCACTAGGCTACCTGCCACCTCTACACTCTAACCACTAGGCTACCCTGCCGCCCCTACACTCTAACCACTAGGCTACCCTGCCTCCTCTACACTCTAACCACTAGGCTACCTGCCACCTCTACACTCTAACCACTAGGCTACCCTGCCTCATCTACACTCTAACCACTAGGCTACCCTGCCTCCTCTACACTCTAACCACTAGGCTACCCTGCCTCCTCTACACTCTAACCACTAGGCTACCCTGCCACCTCTACACTCTAACCACTAGGCTACCCTGCCTCCTCTACACTCTAACCACTAGGCTACCTGCCTCCTCTACACTCTAACCACTAGGCTACCCTGCCGCCTCTACACTCTAACCACTAGGCTACCTGCCTCCTCTACACTCTAACCACTAGGCTACCTGCCTCCTCTGCACTCTAACCACTAGGCTACCCTGCCTCCTCTACACTCTAACCACTAGGCTACCCTGCCTCCTCTACACTCTAACCACTAGGCTACCCTGCCTCCTCTACACTCTAACCACTAGGCTACCTGCCACCTCTACACTCTAACCATTTAGGCTACCCTGCCTCATCTACACTCTAACCACTAGGCTACCCTGCCTCCTCTACACTCTAACCACTAGGCTACCCTGCCTCCTCTACACTCTAACCACTAGGCTACCCTGCCTCCTCTACACTCTAACCACTAGGCTACCCTGCCTCCTCTACACTCTAACCACTAGGCTACCTGCCTCCTCTACACTCTAACCACTAGGCTACCCTGCCGCCTCTACACTCTAACCACTAGGCTACCTGCCTCCTCTACACTCTAACCACTAGGCTACCCTGCCTCCTCTACACTCTAACCACTAGGCTACCCTGCCTCCTCTACACTCTAACCACTAGGCTACCCTGCCTCCTCTACACTCTAACCACTAGGCTACCTGCCTCCTCTACACTCTAACCACTAGGCTACCCTGCCGCCTCTACACTCTAACCACTAGGCTACCCTGCCTCCTCTACACTCTAACCACTAGGCTACCCTGCCGCCTCCACAGTCTAACCACTAGGCTACCCTGCCCCCTCTACACTCTAACCACTAGGCTACCTGCCTCCTCTACACTCTAACCACTAGGCTACCTACCGCCTCTACACTCTAACCACTAGGCTACCCTGCCTCCTCTACACTCTAACCACTAGGCTACCCTGCCGCCTCCACAGTCTAACCACTAGGCTACCCTGCCCCCTCTACACTCTAACCACTAGGCTACCCTGCCTCCTCTACACTCTAACCACTAGGCTACCCTGCCTCCTCTACACTCTAACCACTAGGCTACCTACCGCCTCTACACTCTAACCACTAGGCTACCCTGCCTCCTCTACACTCTAACCACTAGGCTACCCTGCCGCCTCCACAGTCTAACCACTAGGCTACCCTGCCCCCTCTACACTCTAACCACTAGGCTACCCTGCCTCCTCTACACTCTAACCACTAGGCTACCCTGCCTCCTCTACACTCTAACCACTAGGCTACCCTGCCTCCTCTACACTCTAACCACTAGGCTACCCTGCCTCCTCTACACTCTAACCACTAGGCTACCTGCCTCCTCTACACTCTAACCACTAGGCTACCCTGCCGCCTCTACACTCTAACCACTAGGCTACCTGCCTCCTCTACACTCTAACCACTAGGCTACCTGCCTCCTCTACACTCTAACCACTAGGCTACCCTGCCGCCTCTACACTCTAACCACTAGGCTACCCTGCCTCCTCTACACTCTAACCACTAGGCTACCCTGCCGCCTCCACAGTCTAACCACTAGGCTACCCTGCCCCCTCTACACTCTAACCACTAGGCTACCCTGCCCCCTCTACACTCTAACCACTAGGCTACCTGCCACCTCTACACTCTAACCACTAGGCTACGCTGCCACCTCTACACTCTAACCACTACGCTACCCTGCCACCTCTACACTCTAACCACTAGGCTACCCTGCCCCCTCTACACTCTAACCACTAGGCTACCTGCCCCCTCTACACTCTAACCACTAGGTTACCCTGCCGCCTCTACACTCTAACCACTAGGCTACCCTGCCACCTCTACACTCTAACCACTAGTCTACCTGTCCACTTGGGGTAATATATATGTTTATCAAAGGGGAATAATCACACGTGTTGTCATAACGATGGAAGCCATTTTGTTTCCAGCAAATAAAATAAAAGACTTGATTGTTTTTCTCTTATTAATCCACCAGTTTGAATAATTGTCACTAATTGTTCCCAAGGGGGTCCCTGCCTCACTGGTTGGGGACGGGGGGGACGGGGACGGGGGGGACAGGGACGGGGACGGGGACGGGGGGTGGCATCATGTTTACTATTGCCTTGTTCATCATTTCATCTTTATCTCTTTCCGTCCATCTGTCTGTTTCCTGTGCGCTCTCCAAGAGCTGTGTGTGTGATGTCACGCTTGTAAATGTCAGATAGTTGACGGGACTGAACCCAAAACAGTTCCCTGGTTTTAGGGATGAAGAGGATGAAGAGCATGAGATGAGGAAGTGTGGATAGCATTCGTGTACATTATAGTGTGTGTGTGTCTATGTGTGTGTGTGTGTGTGTGTGTGTGTGTGTGTGTGTGTGTGTGTGTGTGTGTGTGTGTGTGTGTGTGTGTGTGTGTGTGTGTGTGTGTGTGTGTGTGTGTGTGTGTGTGTGTGTGTGTGTGTGTGTGTGTGTGTGCGCTTGCCCTGAGGGAGAGCAGGCTGGCATATTCCAGCCATTCTGATCCTCCCACAGTGACCTACTATAACAGACAATAACAGTGCCAGCTGATCCAACATGTGCAGAAACACACACGCACCTAACTGCACTAAAGCGAGTGAGTGGAGGAGGCAGGGAGAGGAGGCAGAGAGGAGGGAGAGAGGAGGGAGAGAGGAGGGAGAGAGGGGGAGGGAGAGAGGGCGAGAGAGGTGGTAGAGAGGAGGGAGAGAAGAGGCAGAGTGGAGGGAGAGAGGAGGCAGAGAGGAGGGAGAGAGGTGGTAGAGAGGAGGCAGAGAGGAGGGAGAGACGAGGCAGAGAGGAGGGAGAGAGGAGGCAGAGAGGAGGGAAAGAGGAGAGAGAGACGAGGCAGAGAGGAGGGATAGAGGAGGGGTATAGGAGGCAGAGAGGAGGGAGAGACGAGGCAGAGAGGAGGGAGAGACGAGGCAGATAGGAGGGAGAGACGAGGCAGAGAGGAGGGAGAGACGAGGGAGAGATGAGGGAGAGAGGAGGGAGAGAGGAGGGAGACAGGAGGCAGAGAGGAGGGAGAGAGGAGGGAGAGACGAGGGAGAGAGGAGGGAGAGAGGAGGGAGAGAGGAGGCAGAGAGGAGGGAGAGACGAGGGGGAGACGAGGGAGAGATGAGGGAGAGAGGAGGCAGAGAGGAGGCAGAGAGAGAGGGGGAGAGGAGGCAGAGATGAGGGAGATAAAGCAGAGATTCAAGATGAAATTTAACATTTTAGCAGGTCCCCAGGATGTCCCAAAAAATAAAAAATAAACGTGCTCAGAGCTGGTATTGAACCCTGCAGTCTATGGAGTAGGGGATCAGAGCTGGGATTGAACCCTGTCAGAGAGATATGTGGGGAGTCAGAGAGATGTGTGGGGAGTCAGAGAGATGTTTTGGGAGTCAGAGAGATGTGTGGGGAGTCAGAGAGATGTGTGGGGAGTCAGAGAGATGTGTGGGGAGTCAGAGAAATGTGTGGGGAGTCAGAGAGATGTGTGGGGAGTCAGAGACATGTGTGGGGAGTCAGAGACATGTGTGGGGAGTCAGAGATATGTGTGGGGAGTCAGAGAGATGTGTGGGGCGTCAGAGAGATGTGTGGGGCGTCAGAGAGATGTGTGGGGAGTCAGAGAGATGTGTGGGGAGTCAGAGAGATGTGTGGGGAGTCAGAGAGATGTATGGGGAGTCAGAGAGATGTATGGGGAGTCAGAGATATGTGTGGGGAGTCAGAGAGATGTGTGGGGAGTCAGAGAGATGTGTGGGGAGTCAGAGAGATGTGTGGGGAGTCAGAGACATGTGTGGGGAGTCAGAGACATGTGTGTGGAGTCAGAGAACACTGCTGCTAAGTGTTCACCTTCTGTGTGAATCTTTTGCGCTGCATTCCTGTCTGTCGTCTGTGTGATGAATGAGAGAATGTCTGATGAATTAAGGAGAAGAGGGGACAAGCTCTTTCCTCTTAGACAGCAGAGTGAGAGAGAGGGGGAGCAAGAGAAGAAGAGCAGGGGAAGTGAGAGAGAGGGGAAGAGAGAGGTAGAGCAGGAGAAGTGAGAGAGAGGGGAAGAGAGAGAGAGGTAGAGCAGGGAAAGTGAGAGAGAGAGGTAGAGTAGGGGAAGTGAGAGAGAGGGGAAGAGAGAGAGAGAGGTATAGCAGGGGAAGCGAGAGAGAGAGGTAGAGTAGGGGAAGTGAGAGAGATGGGGAGAGAGAGAAGAAGAGCAGTGGGAGAGAGAGAGAGAGAGAGAGAGAGAGAGAGAGAGAGAGAGAGAGAGAGAGAGAGAGAGAGAGAGAGAGAGAGAGAGAGCAGGGGAAGAGAGAGAGAGAGGGAGAGTAGGGGAAGTAAGAGAGAGGGGAAGAGAGAGAGAGAGGTAGAGCAGGGGAAGCAAGAGAGAGAGGTAGAGCAGGGGAAGTGAGAGAGAGGGGAAGGGAGAGAAGAAGAGCAGTGGGAGAGAGAGAGAGAGAGAGGGAGAGCAGGGGAAGAGAGAGAGAGGCAGGGGAAGAGAGAGAGAGAAGTAGAGCAGGGAAGAGAGAGAGAGAGGTAGAGTAGGGGAAGTGAGAGAGGGGAAGAGAGAGAGGTAGAGCAGGGGAAGTGAGAGATAGGTAGAGTAGGGGAAGTGAGAGAGAGGGGAAGAGAGAGAGAGAGGTAGAGTAGGGGAAGTGAGAGAGAGGGGAAGCGAGAGAGGGAGGTAGAGCAGGGAAAGTGAGAGAGAGAGGTAGAGCAGGGGAAGTGAGAGAGAGGGGAAGATAAAGAGAGGTAGAGCAGGGGAAGCGAGAGAGAGAGGTAGAGCAGGGGAAGAGAGAGAGCGAGGTAGAGTAGGGGAAGTGAGAGAGAGAGGTAGAGTAGGTGAAGTGAGAGAGAGAGGTAGAGCAGGGGAAGAGAGAGAGAGAGAGAGAGCAGGGGAAGAGAGAGAGAGAGAGAGGTAGAGCAGGGGAAGCGAGAGAGAGAGGTAGAGCAGGGAAGAGAGAGAGAGAGGTAGAGCAGGGGAAGAGAGAGAGAGAGGTAGAGCAGGGGAAGTGAGAGAGAGGGGAAGTGAGAGAGAGAGGTAGAGCAGGGGAAGAGAGAGAGAGAGGTAGAGCAGGGGAAGATAGAGAGGAAGTCGTCCCATCCACCAATCCATAATGGTATATAGCAGACCTAACTGACTCTATTAAATTAGTCAAAACAGGAACATTTTACATCTTGCTAGAAATTAATGAGGAAATTATCTCAACGGAGGCAAATTGTCCTCCTGTGCACTACTTATATCCCCCCACTAGAATCCCCTATATCCCCCCACTAGAATCCCCTATATCCCCCCACTAGAATCCCCTATATCCCCCACTAGAATCCCCTATATCCCCCCACTAGAATCCCCTATATCCCCCCACTAGAATCCCCTAGAATCCCCCCACTAGAATCCCCTATATCCCCCACTAGAATCCCCCCCCACTCCCCTATATCCCCCAAGAATCCCTATATCCCCCCACTAGAATCCCCTATATCCCCCCACTAGAATCCCCTAGATCCCCCCACTCCCCTATATCCCCCCCACTAGAATCCCCTATATCCCCCCACTAGAATCCCCTATATCCCCCACTAGAATCCCTATATCCCCCACTAGAATCCCCTATATCCCCCACAGAATCCCCTTATCCCCCCACTAGAATCCTCATACTTTAACGATAACAGCTTCTCCATCCTGGAGGGGGAAATCAATCATTTCCAGGCTCAGGGACATGTACTAGTCTGTGGCGACCTAAATGGCAGAACCGGACAAGAACCTGACACCAAGGGATGGGAGAGAGGGGAGGAGAGAGGGGAGGGTCAGCACACAGGGGAAGAGACAAACACCTACCTGGAGGTGACAGCATCCCCTCCCCCATATGCCCCCCTAGACACAACTATGACAACATAACCAACAAAAACGGGTCACAACTCCTGCAGCTCTGTCACACACTGGGTATGTACATAGTCAACGGTAGACTTCGAGGGGACTCCTATGGTAGGTACACCTATAGCTCATCTCTTGGTGACCTCAACCCAGACTCTTAGAGCGTTCTGACACCCCTATCAGATCACAGCAAAATCTCAGTCTACCTGAACAGAGCAACGCTCAATCATGAACTGAACAATATTAGACAGAACGGAAGTAGTGTAGAAATCTACCAAATTAGGAAGCAATTAGGAATCAACAAATTCAATCCCTTTTAGAAAACTACAAAACAGCTTAGACTCAGTGAGTATAGCCTTGCTATTGAGAAATTCTTACAATCTTACCAGCACATTCCCAACAATGCAAGGTTAAAAAGTAAAATAAATGTGCAAACAAAAGTAGAAAATACTATCACAATTTATAAAAATAACGAGGCAATATGCAAGAATTACCGGTACCAAGTTAATGTGCGGGGGTACCAGGTAGTGGAGGTAGTTGAGGTAATATGAATTAAAACACCCATACATGTAATATTTACAAACAGACAGAGATGAACCCACATAATGACTCGACTCCCTACCTACCTGATGACTCGACTCCCTACCTACCTGATGACTCAACTACCTACCTACCTGATGACTCGACTCCATACCTACCTGATGACTCAACTACCTACCTACCTGATGACTCGACCCCCCACCTACCTGATGACTCGACTACCTACCTACCTGATGACTCAACCCCCCACCTACCTGATGACTCGACTCCCCACCTACCTGATGACTCGACTACCTACCTACCTGATGACTCGACCCCCCACCTACCTGATGACTTGACTACCTACCTGATGACTCCACTCCCTACCTACCTGATGACTCGACCCCCCCACCTACCTGATGACTCGACCAACTACCTACCTGATGACTCGACTCCCTACCTACCTGATGAATCGACTACCTACCTACCTGATGACTCGACTCCCCACCTACCTGATGACTCGACTCCCTACCTACCTGATGACTCGACTCCCTACCTACTTGATGACTCGATTCCCTACCTACCTGATGACTCGACTCCCTACCTACCTGATGACTCGACTACCTACCTACCTGATGACTCGACTACCTACCTACCTGAGGACTTGACTACATACCTAACTGATGACTCGACTACCTACCTACCTGATGACTCAACTCCCTACCTACCTGATGACTCAACTCCCTACCTACCTGATGACTCCACTCCCTACCTACCTGATGACTCGACTACCTACCTGATGACTCAACTACCTACCTACCTGATGACTCGACCCCCCCACCTACCTGATGACTCGACTCCCTACCTACCTGATGACTCGACTCCCTACCTACCTGATGACTCGACTACCTACCTACCTGATGACTCGACTAACTACCTACCTGATGACTCGACTCCCTACTTACCTGATGACTCGACTCACTACCTACCTGATGACTCGACTCCCTACCTGATGACTACCTACCTGATGACTCGACTACCTACCTACCTGATGACTCGACTACCTACCTACCTGATGACTCGACTACCTACCTGATGACTCGACTACCTACCTGATGACTCGACTCCCACCTACCTGATGACTCGACTCCCTACCTACCTGATGACTCGACTCCCTACCTACCTGATGACTCGACTCCCTACCTACCTGATGACTCGACTACCTACCTGATGACTCGACTACCTACCTACCTGATGACTCGACTCCCTACCTACCTGATGACTCGACTCCCTACCTACCTGATGACTCGACTACCTACCTGATGACTCAACTACCTACCTGATGACTCGACTACCCACCTACCTGATGACTCAACTCCCCACCTACCTGATGACTCGGCCACCCACCTACCTGATGACTCGGCCACCCACCTACCTGATGACTCGACCCCCCACCTACCTGATGACTCGACTCCCCACCTACCTGATGACTCGGCCACCCACCTACCTGATGACTCGGCCACCCACCTACCTGATGACTCGACTACCTACCTGATGACTCGACTCCCTACCTACCTGATGACTCGACCCCCCCACCTACCTGATGACTCGACCCCCCACCTACCTGATGACTCGACTCCCTACCTACCTGATGAATCGACTACCTACCTACCTGATGACTCGACTACCTACCTACCTGATGACTCGACTACCTACCTACCTGATGACCCGACTACCTACCTACCTGAGGACTTGACTCCATACCTAACTGATGACTCGACTACCTACCTACCTGATGACTCAACTCCCTACCTACCTGATGACTCAACTCCCTACCTACCTGATGACTCGACTACCTACCTGATGACTCAACTACCTACCTACCTGATGACTCGACCCCCTACCTACCTGATGACTCGACCCCCCACCTACCTGATGACTCGACTCCCTACCTACCTGATGACTCGACTCCCTACCTACCTGATGACTCGACTACCTACCTACCTGATGACTCGACTAACTACCTACCTGATGACTCGACTCCCTACTTACCTGATGACTCGACTCACTACCTACCTGATGACTCGAATACCTACCTACCTGAGGACTTGACTCCCCACCTACCTGATGACTCGACTACCTACCTACCTGATGACTCGACTACCTACCTACCTGATGACCCGACTACTTACCTACCTGATGACTCGACTACCTACCTGATGACTCGACTCCCCACCTGATGACTCGACTACCTACCTGATGACTCAACTACCTACCTGATGACTCGACTACCTACCTGATGACTCAACTACCTACCTGATGACTCGACTCCCCACCTGATGACTACCCACCCACACATCTGAATGTATCTCTATGAATACCAATCTTTGTTTCCTAATCTTGACTCTACCTAATCCATAATCCTGATGACCAACAACAGATTGCCTGTTCCAAAGGGACTACCTAGAATTTATGCTGCAGACTAGTTTATGATGACTCGGGGGCTAGATGACTCAGTTTGTTTATCCTGGACTACTTCTCCTGATGACTGTCCTATTCCTGATGACTGTCCTGATGACTAAATCTACCTGATGACTCGTTCTCTATGACTTCTCCTACCTGATGACTCGACTACCTACCTACCTGAGGACTTGACTCTCCTCTCGACTCGAGGACTCTGAGCCCTAGAACCATGCCCCAGGACTACCTGACATGATGACTCCTTGATGACTGTCCCCTAGATGACCACCTACCTACCTGATGACTGCTGCTCCAGTTTCACCTACTGGCCTGGGCCCTACCTACCATGACTCCCAGATGACTACCTACCTACCTGATGACTCGACTCCTTGATGACTGTCCCCACCTCCACCTGGCCATGCTACCTGATGACTCCAGACCTGAGCCTACCTGATGACCGTGCCCCAGATGACTACCTGACATGATGGCTCCTTGACTGTCCCCAGTCCACCTGATGACTGTACTGATGACTGCCACCCACCTACCTGAGACTTTCCTACCTGACTGTTCTACCTTATGACTACTTACCTTGATGACCATGCTGATGACTCATTTACCTGATGACACTTACCTGAACATCCTACCTGACCTCCATACTTGATGTCATTTACTGTTATAATCTCTACCACTTGACCAGATGACTGGACCACCCCTACCTACCTATGACCCTCCCTACCTACCTGATGACTCTCTACCTGATGACTTTCTTCCTGATTTTGATGACCTTTCTACCTGGACTCGACTACCTTTTGACCTAACCACCGATGACTTCCCTTTACCTGACCTGCATTGTTTGCTGTACCTGAGGGTTTTGACTCGAGGCTGGGTTTCCTACCTGATGACCCGACTACAGATGACACTTTGAGATATGACTCAGCTGATGACTCAACTACCTACCTGATGACTCGGCTACCTGATGAAATAAATTTGATTTGATTTGATTTGATTTGATTTGCTACAGCATATGTGTGTGTGTGTGTCAATTGCCTGTCATTGACCCCAGTCTAGCAGCATTGAATGTGAGTCACAATGACATTATTACAGTAGGTAGAGAAAACAGCAGAGCACAAGTACAACACACTTAACCCTTCCTACAGACTCACTTAACCCTTCCTACAGACTCACTAAACCCTTCCTACAGACTCACTTAACCCTTCCTACAGACTCACTTAACACTCTATTGGTTTGACGGTGTTGGAAGTAAACCTTGTCTATGACCCGTTACAGAGTTTTCTCACATACATAATGCATTGAGCTTCAGTTCCTGAGCACTGGGCCCATAGAAACACAGAACTGGGCCCATAGAAACACAGAACTGGGCCCACAGAAACACAGAACTGGGCCCACAGAAACACAGAACTGGGCCCACAGAAACACAGAACTGGGCCCATAGAAACACAGAACTGGGCCCATAGAAACACAGAACTGGGCCCATAGAAACACAGAACTGGGCCCATAGAAACACATAACTGGGCCCACAGAAACACAGAACTGGGCCCACAGAAACACAGAACTGGGCCCATAGAAACACAGAACTGGGCCCATAGAAACACAGAACTGGGCCCATAGAAACACAGTGCTGGGCCCATAGAAACACATCACTTGGCCCATGAAGCACAGCAAACACCTGAAGGTACCACGTTCATCTGTACAAACGCAAGTATAAACACCATGGGACCACGCAGCTGTCATACCACTCAGGAAGGAGACACCTTCTGTCTCCTAGAGATGAACGTACTTTGGTGTGAAAAGTGCAAATCAATCCCAGAACAACAGCAACGGACCTTGTGAAGATGCTGGAGGAAACAGTTACAAAAGTATCTATATACACAATTAAAAGAGTCCTATATCGTCATAATCTGAAAGGCCGCTCAGAAAGGAAGAAGCCACTCTTCCAAAACCGCCATAAAAAAATGGTTTGCAAAAGCACATGGGGACAAAGATCGTACTTTTTGGATAAATGTCCCCTGGTCTGATGAAACAAAAATAAAACTGTAGGGCCGTGAAGACCATCATTATGTTTGGAGGAAAAAGGGGGAGGCTTGCAAACCGAAGAACACCATCAAAACCGTGAAGCATGGGGGTGGCAGCATCATGTTGTGGGGTGCTTTGCTCAGGAGGGACTGGTGCACTTCACAAAATAGATGCAATCATGAGACAGGAAAATTATGTGGATATATTGAAGCAACATCTCAAGACATGCATATTATTATTAGTATTGGATAGAAAACACTTCGACATTTCTAAAACTGTTTGATTGATGTCTGTGAGTATAACAGAACTCATATTGGCAGGCGAAATTCTGAGTTGAAATCAAAACTGGATGCCAGAAATCTGAGCATTGTATGTATTCACCAGAGTCCCCAATGAAATCCCCTTGAGATATGAATGATGTTGCACTGACTAGGGGTTCCACTAGATGTCAACCATCAGTAGAAATTATAATGAGACTTCTATGATGTCGTGGGAGTGAATGTCATGAATCAGTCAGGTGTCTGGCAGGTGTCTGGCAGGCAGCCATTTTCTGATCACTCTTTTTCCTCATGGTAGGAAGGAATAGTCCAGTTGGAACTTTATTGAAGCTTTATTGAAGCACTGGGCCCATGAAACACAGCACTGGGCCCATGAAACACAGCACTGGGCCCATGAAACACAGCACTGGGCCCATGAAACACAGCACTGGGCCCATGAAACACAGCACTGGGCCCATGAAACACAGTTAAATGTTATGTTTAAAAACATCCTAATGATTGATTCTGTACTTAGTTTGAAATGTTTCTTCGACCGGTAATATCACTTTTTGAAGTTTTTGTCCGATATAACACTGACCAGAATGAGCCAATAAATGTTTGTTTTGTTCGATAATGTCCGTTGTTTATGTCCAAATACCTTCTTTTGTTAGGGCGTATGTATACCAAACGCGCTAACAAAAGAAGGCATTTGGACATAAACAACGGACATTATCGAACAAAACAAACATTTATTGTGGACCTGGGAGTGCTTTCTGATGTAGATCATCAAAGATAAGGGAATATTTATCATGTAATTTTGTTTATGTTGACGCCCTCTTTGCGGCAGTGGTGTTTTTACTTTTGAGCACAGTCTCATATTATTGCATGGTTTAATTTTTCCAGAAAGTTTTTTTGAAATCTGACACAGCGGTTGCATTAAGGAGAGGTATATCTATAATTCCATGTATATAACTTGTATTATCATCTACATTTATGATGAGTATTTCTGTTGAATCGATGTGGCTATGCAAAATCACTGGATGTTTCTGGTACTAGTGAATCTAACGCGCCAATGTAAACTCAGATTTTCTGATATAAATATGAACTTTATCAAACAAAACATGCATTTATTGTGTAACATAAAGTCCTATGAGTGTCATCTGATGAAGATTATCAAAGGTTAGTGATTCATTTTATCTCTATTTGTGCTTTTCCCCTTTCTCTTTTTGGCTGGTAAAGTTTTCTGTGTATTTAGGTGAGATGTTGGTGACCTAACATAATCGTTTGTGGTGCTTTCCCCGTAAATCCTATTTGAAATCGGACACTGTGGTGGGATTAACAACAAGACTACCTTGAAATCGATATAAATACATGTATGTTTGACGAATTTTAATGATGAGATTTCTGTTCTTTTGAAAATGGCACTCTGCACTTTCACTGGCTGTTGTCATATCGCTCCTCTCAGCCATAACACGTTTTAAGGACAACAAAGCCAGGGTATTGGAGTGACCATCACAAAGCCTTGACTTCAATCCCACAGAAAATTTGTGGGCAGAACTGAAAACGCGTGTGCCTACAAACCTGACTCCGTTACACCAGCTCTGTCAGGAGGAATGGGCCATAATTCACCCAACTTATTGTGGGAAGCTTGTGGAAAGCTACCCGAAACGTTTGACCCAAGTTAAACAATTTAAAGGCAATGCTACCAAATACTAATTGAGTGTATGTAAACTTCTGATCCACTGGGAATGTGAAATATAAGCTGAAATAAGCTGAAATAAATCATTCTCTCTACTATTATTCTGACATTTCACATTCTTAAAATAAAGTGGTGAATTTTTACGAGGATTAAATGTCAGAAATTGTGTATGTAAACTTCCAACTTCAACTGTACATACTCAGTATTTTTTCCGCACTCACTTTCTAGTTCAGATCATTCTTAAATGTCTGTGTTTTGTTTTGTATTGGTAGGTATTATTACTGCACTGTTGGAGATTGAAACACACATTTCACTGCACCCGCAATAACATATGCAAATCTGTGTAATCGACCAATAAGCTCCCTCTCTCTCCCACTCTCCGCCCACCCTCTCCTTCTTTCTCTGGTAATTAGACTAGGCACACTAATGCACACTCACACTCATACACAAACATGTGCACACACACTAATACACACACGCTACTACACACACTAATAGACACACACTAATACACACACACTAATACACACACACTAATACACACACACTAATACACACACGCTAATACACACGCACTAATAAAAGTAGAGACTCAGAGCTACAAAATGGTAGATTAGACACTACAGTTGAGGAACAATGGGAAAGTAATTCTGCTTTGAAAGTTGATAAACTTGTAAACTCACATTTGAGAAAACCTGTCTTTCAATGTTTTGGTTCTACTATTGGAGTGCCCTTCTTTGTCTCCGCCCATTCAGCATTGTTCACACCCACTTAAGCCTTAGACCACACCCATTCAGCATGGTTCACACCCTCTTAAGCCTTAGACCACACCCATTCAGCATTGTTCACACCCACTTAAGCCTTAGACCACACCCATTCAGCATGGTTCACACCCTCTTAAGCATTAGACCACACCCATTCAGCATTGTTCACACCCACTTAAGCCTTAGACCACACCCATTCAGCATTGTTCACACCCTCTTAAGCCTTAGACCACACCCATTCAGCATTGTTCACACCCTCTTAAGCCTTAGACCACACCCATTCAGCATTGTTCTGCCTCCTCACACCCTCTTAAGCGTTAGACCACACCCATTCAGCATTGTTCACACCCTCTTTCCAAGCATCTTAGCCCACACCCATTCAGCATGGTTCACACCCACCGCTCTTAAGCCTTAGACCACACCCATTCAGCATTGTTCACACCCACTTAAGCCTTAGACCACACCCATTCAGCATTGTTCACACCCTCTTAAGCCTTAGCCCACACCCATTCAGCATGGTTCACACCCTCTTAAGCCTTAGACCACACCCATTCAGCATTGTTCACACCCTCCCTACCAGGTTAAGCCTTAGACCACACCCATTCAGCATTGTTCATTTCCAATCACCCCTCTTAAGCCTTAGCCCACACCCATTCAGCATGGTTCACACCCTCTTAAGCCTTAGACCACACCCATTCAGCATTGTTCACACCCTCTTAAGCCTTAGACCACACCCATTCAGCATTGTTCACACCCACTTAAGCCTTAGCCCACACCCATTCAGCATGGTTCACACCCTCTTAAGCCTTAGACCACACCCATTCAGCATGGTTCACACCCTCTTAAGCCTTAGCCCACACCCATTCAGCATGGTTCACACCCTCTTAAGCCTTAGACCACACCCATTCAGCATTGTTCACACCCTCTTAAGCCTTAGCCCCACCCATCTCTTTAAGGGTTGATTCATTCATTCTGTAGTAACTTGCCAGCTACTCCCAGACATCTAAGAGAGAGAGAGAGAGACAGCTAACTGAACATGACTCTCCCTAGCAGAGTTGGTTAGGCTGTTATGTTATCCAGAGCGTTGGTGACTGCAACTGTGCTGTCAGAATGTCCGACTGTAAATTTAGAGCGTTTCACATTAATAGCGCACAATGGGGTTGTTCGCTCTGGACAATGACCCAAGTAACTGGTTGTTCAAAAGCTGCTGACCTCTGTGTTTCATGGGCCCAGTGCTGTGTTTCACAGTGCAAGTGCACCCAAGCTAACTGGCTGTGTTTCCATGGGCCCAGTGCTGTGTTTCATGGGCCCAGTGCTGTGTTTCATGGGCCCAGTGCTGTGTTTCATGGGCCCAGTGCTGTGTTTCATGGGCCCAGTGCTGTGTTTCATGGGCCCAGTGCTGTGTTCCATGGGCCCAGTGCTGTGTTCCATGGGCCCAGTGCTGTGTTCCATGGGCCCAGTGCTGTGTTTCATGGGCCCAGTGCTGTGTTTCCCAGTGCTGGGCCCAGTGCTGTGTTTCATGGGCCCAGTGCTGTGTTGTGTTTCATGGGCCCAGTGCTGTGTTTCATGGGCCCAGTGCTGTTTCATGGGCCCAGTGCTGTGTTTCATGGGCCCAGTGCTGTGTTTCATGGGCCCAGTGCTGTGTTTCATGGGCCCAGTGCTGTGTTTCATGGGCCCAGTGCTGTGTTTCATGGGCCCAGTGCTGTGTTTCATGGGCCCAGTGCTGTGTTTCATGGGCCCAGTGCTGTGTTTTCATGGGCCCAGTGCTGTGTTTCATGGGCCCAGTGCTGTGTTTCATGGGCCCAGTGCTGTGTTTCATGGGCCCAGTGCTGTGTTGTTCATGGGCCCAGTGCTGGTTTCATGGGCCCAGTGCTGTGTGTTTCAGTGCTGTGTTTCATGGGCCCAGTGCTGTGTTTCATGGGCCCAGTGCTGTGTTTCATGGGCCCAGTGCTGTGTTTCATGGGCCCAGTGCTGTGTTTCAAGGGCCCAGTGCTGTGTTTCAAGGGCCCAGTGCTGTGTTTCAAGGGCCCAGTGCTGTGTTTCAAGGGCCCAGTGCTGTGTTTCAAGGGCCCAGTGCTGTGTTTCAAGGGCCCAGTGCTGTGTTTCAAGGGCCCAGTGCTGTGTTTCATGGGCCCAGTGCTGTGTTTCATGGGCCCAGTGCTGTGTTTCATGGGCCCAGTGCTGTGTTTCATGGGCCCAGTGCTGTGTTTCATGGGCCCAGTGCTGTGTTTCATGGGCCCAGTGCTGTGTTTCATGGGCCCAGTGCTGTGTTTCATGGGCCCAGTGCTGTGTTCATGGGCCCAGTGCTGTGTTTCATGGGCCCAGTGCTGTGTTTCATGGGCCCAGTGCTTCATGGGCCCAGTGCTGTGTTCATGGGCCCAGTGCTGTGTTTCATGGGCCCAGTGCTGTGTTTCATGGGCCCAGTGCTGTGTTTCATGGGCCCAGTGCTGTGTTTCATGGGCCCAGTGCTGTGTTCCATGGGCCCAGTGCTGTGTTTCATGGGCCCAGTGCTGTGTTTCATGGGCCCAGTGCTGTGTTTCATGGGCCCAGTGCTGTGTTTCATGGGCCCAGTGCTGTGTTTCATGGGCCCAGTGCTGTGTTTCATGGGCCCAGTGCTGTGTTTCATGGGCCCAGTGCTGTGTTTCATGGGCCCAGTGCTGTGTTTCATGGGCCCAGTGCTGTGTTTCATGGGCCCAGTGCTGTGTTTCATGGGCCCAGTGCTGTGTTTCATGGGCCCAGTGCTGTGTTCCATGGGCCCAGTGCTTTGTTTTCATGGGCCCAGTGCTGTGTTTTCATGGGCCCAGTGCTGTGTTTCATGGGCCCAGTGCTGTGTTTCATGGGCCCAGTGCTGTGTTCCATGGGCCCAGTGCTGTGTTTCATGGGCCCAGTGCTGTGTTTCATGGGCCCAGTGCTGTGTTTCATGGGCCCAGTGCTGTGTTTCATGGGCCCAGTGCTGTGTTCCATGGGCCCAGTGCTGTGTTTCATGGGCCCAGTGCTGTGTTTCATGGGCCCAGTGCTGTGTTTCATGGGCCCAGTGCTGTGTTTCATGGGCCCAGTGCTGTGTTTCATGGGCCCAGTGCTGTGTTTCCCAGTGCTGTGTTCCACGGGCCCAGTGCTGTGTTTCAGTGGGCCCAGTGCTGTGTTTCATGGGCCCAGTGCTGTGTTTCATGGGCCCAGTGCTGTGTTTCATGGGCCCAGTGCTGTGTTTCATGGGCCCAGTGCTGTGTTTCATGGGCCCAGTGCTGTGTTTCATGGGCCCAGTGCTGTGTTTCATGGGCCCAGTGCTGTGTTTCATGGGCCCAGTGCTGTGTTTCAGTGCTGGCCCCCAGTGCTGTGTTTCATGGGCCCAGTGCTGTGTTTCATGGGCCCAGTGCTGTGTTTCATGGGCCCAGTGCTGTGTTTCATGGGCCCAGTGCTGTGTTTCATGGGCCCCAGTGCTGTGTTTCATGGGCCCAGTGCTGTGTTGTTTCATGGGCCCAGTGCTGTGTTTCCCCAGTGCTGTGTTTCATGGGCCCAGTGCTGTGTTTCATGGGCCCAGTGTGTTTTCATGGGCCCAGTGCTGTGTTTCATGGGCCCAGTGCTGTGTTTCATGGGCCCAGTGCTGTGTTTCATGGGCCCAGTGCTGTGTTTCATGGGCCCAGTGCTGTGTTTCATGGGCCCAGTGCTGTGTTTCATGGGCCCAGTGCTGTGTTTCATGGGCCCAGTGCTGTGTTTCATGGGCCCAGTGCTGTGTTTCATGGGCCCAGTGTTTCATGGGCCCAGTGCTGTGTTTCATGGGCCCAGTGCTGTTTTCATGGGCCCAGTGCTGTGTTTCATGGGCCCAGTGCTGTGTTTCATGGGCCCAGTGCTGTGTTTCATGGGCCCAGTGCTGTGTTTCATGGGCCCAGTGCTGTGTTTCATGGGCCCAGTGCTGTGTTTCATGGGCCCAGTGCTGTGTTTCATGGGCCCAGTGCTGTGTTTCATGGGCCCAGTGCTGTGTTTCCCAGTGCTGTGTTTCATGGGCCCAGTGCTGTGTTTCATGGGCCCAGTGCTGTGTTTCATTAGTGCTGTGTTTCATAGTGCTGTGTTTCATGGGCCCAGTGCTGTGTTTCATGGGCCCAGTGCTGTGTTTCATGGGCCCAGTGCTGTGTTTCATGGGCCCAGTGCTGTGTTTCATGGGCCCAGTGCTGTGTTTCATGGGCCCAGTGCTGTGTTAATGGGCCCAGTGCTGTGTTTCATCAGGGCCCATGTGTTTCATGGGCCCAGTGCATGTGTTTCATGGGCCCAGTGCTGTATGGGCCCAGTGCTGTGCCCATGGAACACAGCACTGGGCCCATGGAACACAGCACTGGGCCCATGGGCCCAGTGCAGCACTGGGCCCAGTGAAACTAGCACTGGGCCCATGAAACACACACTGGGCCCATCGTCATGGAACACAGCACTGGACCCATGGAACACAAAACAGCACTGGGCCCATGGAACTGGTAAGTGTTCCCTTGAAACACAGATGATATTTTAATTAAAGCACTGGCACTGACCACTGAATAGAAACACAGCACTGGGCCCTTGAAACACAGCACTGGGCCCTGTGAAGCTAGCACTGAACTGTGGGCTGACACACTGGGCAACAGTAACATAGGACAATCACCCACAAAACCCAACACCAAACAGGCTACCTAAATATGGTTCCCAATCAGAGACAATGACGAACACCTGCCTCTGATTGAGAACCATATCAGGCCAAACATAGAACTAGACAAACTAGACACACAACATAGAATGCCCACTCAGATCACACCCTGACCAACCAAAACATAGAAACATACAAAGCAAACTATGGTCAGGGTGTGACACAAGTTCTCATTTACAACTGCGATCTGGCCAAGATAATGCAGAGCAAAGCAGTGTGACACAAACAACAACACAGAGTTACACATGGAATAAACAAACATACAGTCAATAACACAATAGAAATAAAAAATGGCGTGAGGAGGTAACACAATAAATAGGCCATAATAGCAAAGTAATTACAATTTAGCAAATGAACACTGGAGTGATGGATGAGCAGAGATGATGATGTGCAGGTAGAGATACTGGGGTGCAAAAGAAAAGTATATAAAATAAAAAGAGTATGGGGATGAGGTAGCTAGGTAGATTGAATAACAATATGGGGATGAGGTAGTTAGATGGGCTATTTACAGATGGACTATGTACACCTGCAGTGATCGGTTAGCTTTAGCTGCTCAGATAGCTGATGTTTAAAGTTAGTGAGGGAGATATAAGTCTCTAACTTCATCGATTTTTGAAATTCGTTCCAGTCATTGGCAGCAGAGAACTGGAAGGAAAGGCGGCCAAAGGAGGTGTTGGCTTTGGAAATGACCACGGGTGGGTGTTGTTATCGTGACCAGTGAGCTGAGATAAGGCGGAGCTTAACCTAGCAAAGACTTATAGACTTATAGACTTATAGATGACCTGGAGCCAGTGGGTTTGGCGACGAATATGTAGCGAGGGCCAGCCAACGAGAGCATACAGGTCGCAGTGGGGGATGGTGTATTCGGCTTTGGTTACAAAACGGATGGCACTGTGATAAACAGGGAATAACTGTCATTTGGGACGCGTGCAGAGGCAGCCTGTCAGTAAAGCTTCATAACGTCCTTTAATCAGATAAAACAACATCCAACTAAACGAAAGAAATGATCTGTAATAATAATCTATCCAAACATGAAGAACCACCTTCCTAATATTGAATCCTCAGTTCGTCTGAGCTCTACAAGGTGCCACAGGGACGTTGGCTCCAATGCCTCCGATGTTTGACAGTTGTGTCAAATTGGCTGGATGACAGAGTGTGTCTATGTGTTCTGTCCCCCATTAAAGCGTGGAGAGTGGAGGAGACTCCGACTATTGGACAGAGTGGAGGAGACTCCGACTATTGGACAGAGTGGAGGAGACTCCTATCTTTTGGACAGAGTGGAGGAGACTCCCATCTTTTCGACAGTGGAGGAGACTCCCATCTTTTCGACAGTGGAGGAGACTCCGTCTATTGGACAGAGTGGAGGAGACTCCCATCTTTTCGACAGTGGAGGAGACTCCGTCTATTGGACAGAGTGGAGGAGACTCCGTCTATCGGACAGAGTGGAGGAGACTCCGTCTATCGGACAGAGTGGAGGAGACTCCCATCTATTGGACAGAGTGGAGGAGACTCCCATCTATTGGACAGAGTGGAGGAGACTCCCATCTATTGGACAGAGTGGAGGAGACTCCCATCTATTGGACAGAGTGGAGGAGACTCCCATCTATTGGACAGAGTGGAGGAGACTCCCATCTATCAGACAGAGTGGAGGAGACTCCGACTATCGGACAGAGTGGAGGAGACTCCGACTATCGGACAGAGTGGAGGAGACTCCCATCTATTGGACAGAGTGGAGGAGACTCCCATCTATTGGACAGAGTGGAGGAGACTCCCATCTATTGGACAGAGTGGAGGAGACTCCGTCTATTGGACAGAGTGGAGGAGACTCCGTCTATTGGACAGAGTGGAGGAGACTCCCATCTATTGGACAGAGTGGAGGAGACTCTGTCTATTGGACAGAGTGGAGGAGACTCCCATCTATTGGACAGAGTGGAGGAGACTCCCATCTATTGGACAGAGTGGAGGAGACTCCCATCTATTGGACAGAGTGGAGGAGACTCCGTCTATTGGACAGAGTGGAGGAGACTCCCATCTATTGGACAGAGTGGAGGAGACTCCCATCTATTGGACAGAGTGGAGGAGACTCCCATCTATTGGACAGAGTGGAGGAGACTCCCATCTATTGGACAGGTTCATTGTAGGTTCATGCTCTACAACATCCGCAGAGTACGACCCTGCCTCACACAGGAAGCGGCGCAGGTCCTAATCCAGGCACTTGTCATCTCCCGTCTGGATTACTGCAACTCGCTGTTGGCTGGGCTCCCTGCCTGTGCCATTAAACCCCTTCAACTCATCCAGAACGCCGCAGCCCGTCTGGTGTTCAACCTTCCCAAGTTCTCTCACGTCACCCCGCTCCTCCGCTCTCTCCACTGGCTTCCAGTTGAAGCTCGCATCCGCTACAAGACCATGGTGCTTGCCTACGGAGCTGTGAGGGGAACGGCACCTCAGTACCTCCAGGCTCTGATCAGGCCCTACACCCAAACAAGGGCACTGCGTTCATCCACCTCTGGCCTGCTCGCCTCCCTACCACTGAGGAAGTACAGTTCCCGCTCAGCCCAGTCAAAACTGTTCGCTGCTCTGGCCCCCCAATGGTGGAACAAACTCCCTCACGACGCCAGGACAGCGGAGTCAATCACCACCTTCCGGAGACACCTGAAACCCCACCTCTTTAAGGAATACCTAGGATAGGATAAGTAATCCTTCACCCCCTTAAGATTTAGATGCACTATTTTAAAGTGACTGTTCTACTGGATGTCATAAGGTGAATGCACCAATTTGTAAGTCGCTCTGGATAAGAGCGTCTGCTAAATGACTTAAATGTAAATGTAAATGTAAAGCTAGTCAGAGTATTATGACAGAGTGTGTCTATGTGTTCTGTCCCCCATTAAAGCTAGTCAGAGTATTATGACAGTGTGTCTATGTGTTCTGTCCCCCATTAAAGCTAGTCAGAGTATTATGACAGAGTGTGTCTATCTATGTGTTCTGTCCCCCATTAAAGCTAGTCAGAGTATTATGACAGAGTGTGTCTATGTGTTCTGTCCCCCATTAAAGCTAGTCAGAGAAGCAGAAGGAGAACTGTAGTGAAAACAGTAATTAAGTATAATTTAGAGCCAACCTGGACTCTACCCAATCTGTTAGTCTAACATACTCATTACAGTGACTAGTGGTTTGGTGTGTGTGTTAGTCCCACTACTGTGTATCTCACAGGTCTAATGCATGCTTGTGTTTGTGTGTCTCACTGTTTCCAGTCTGTCTGTATTCCTACTAACAGTCCACTCAGAAGTAATGACAACGGTGTTCAACCGCTGTCTCTGGGTGTAACAGCTGTGTTCAACCTCTGGTGTAACCGCTGTATCTGTGTGTAACAGCTGTGTTCAACCTCTCATGTAGCCGCTGTCTCTGGGTGTAACAGCTGTGTTCAACCTCTCATGTAGCCGCTGTCTCTGGGTGTAACAGCTGTGTTCAACCTCTGGTGTAACCGCTGTCTCTGGGTGTAACAGCTGTGTTAAACCTCTCATGTAGCCGCTGTCTCTGGGTGTAACAGCTGTGTTCAACCTCTCATGTAGCCGCTGTCTCTGAGTGTAACAGCTGTGTTCAACCTCTCATGTAGCCGCTGTCTCTGGGTGTAACAGCTGTGTTCAACCTCTCATGTAGCCGCTGTCTCTGGGTGTAACAGCTGTGTTCAACCTCTCATGTAGCCGCTGTCTCTGAGTGTAACAGCTGTGTTCAACCTCTCATGTAGCCGCTGTCTCTGAGTGTAACAGCTGTGTTCAACCTCTGGTGTAGCCGCTGTCTCTGAGTTTAACAGCTGTGTTCAACCTCTGGTGTAACCGCTGTCTCTGAGTTTAACAGCTGTGTTCAACCTCTGGTGTAACCGCTGTCTCTGGGTGTAACAGCTGTGTTCAACCTCTCATGTAGCCGCTGTCTCTGAGTG